>NW_027495897.1:0-244632 GCF_021521415.1 Bidens hawaiensis
CTGCACAGCTTTTTATGTAAATAAACATTCTGAACAGGAAAGAGGAATTCCAAGGTTAGTAATAAATTATAAACCGTTGAATAAAGTTTTAAAATGGATTAGATACCCTATTCCAAATAAAAAAGATTTATTAGATAGATTACATAATGCTGTAATCTTTTCAAAATTTGATTTAAAATCAGGATACTGGCAAATCCAAATAGAAGAAAAGGACAGGTATAAAACTGCTTTCACAGTTCCAATAGGACATTATGAATGGAATGTAATGCCATTTGGATTAAAAAATGCTCCCAGTGAATTTCAAAATATTATGAATGATATATTCATTCCTTATAGTGATTTTATCATCGTATATATTGATGATATCTTAGTATTTTCAACAAATATTGAAACACATTTTAAACATTTAGAAATATTTAAGAATATAATAATCAAAAATGGTTTGGTTATAAGTAGACCCAAGATGGTTTTATTTCAAACTAATATAAGGTTTTTAGGACACAATATTGAAAAGGGAAATATAATTCCTATTAACAGAAGTATAGAATTTGCTTCAAAATTTCCAGATGAAATAATTGATAAAACCCAATTACAAAGATTTTTAGGAAGCTTAAATTACATTTCTCCTTATTATCAGGGTCTAGCAGATGATACTGCTATCTTATATGATAGATTAAAAAATAATCCTCCTCCTTGGACCAAATATCATACCAAGGCAGTCCAAAAAATTAAACATCAAGTAAAAAACCTACCATGTTTAATGTTAGCTAACCCAGAATGGGAAAAAGTTGTTGAAACAGATGCCAGTGAAATAGGTTACGGTGGCATATTAAAACAAATATCTCCAATTGATAAGAAAGAATTTCTTGTTAGATTCCATTCAGGAAAATGGAATAAAAGTCAGAGGAATTATGCTACTATTGCTAAAGAAATCTTAGCTATAGTCAAATGCGTTTTGAAATTCCAAGACGATTTATATAATCAAAAATTTATTATAAAAACTGATTGTCAAGCTGCTAAATATATGTTTAGTAAAGATTTTAAACATGATGTCTCCAAACAAATGTTTGCAAGATGGCAATCTAATTTAGCACCATTTGATTTCGATATAATATATAAAAAAGGTACTGATAATAGTTTACCTGATTATTTAACAAGAGAATATCTTAACTCTATTCTGCAGGAATAATGGTGTATAAGGGACCCCTGAGAATAATTATTTCATCAATAGATAGAAGAATCAATTTTTATAATCAAATGAGCAGAATGCATGCTTTTCATATCCATAATTTAAACATGGATTTTTCATTATCATTTTACCAAAAACAATTTCTTTTAAATTATGAATGGCAGCAATATAACTGCTACAAGGATCGAATTGAGATTCTAAAGGAAAAGAAGAAAATAATTTCTTGTGGATAACTTATATTTTATTTCATGTATGTATCCTCGTGGAAGAGGAAATTATTTTCATTCCTCTAATAGAGGAAGAGGAAGAGCTAGTCAAAATAATAGCAGAGTAATTGCGCAGATTGGGCAACAAAGGCTAATAGCTGCTAATATCGCAAATATTGCAACCACTTCTAGTAATACTGGAAGTAATGAAAACCAGGATTCTTTATTAGAAGAATTCCTTTCATGGAAAAACTCCAGAAACGAGGCTAATAAACTCTCATATGTGAATATTACTACAGAAGACCCAGATGATGGAGCATATAATCAGACTCCATACAAGGAGATAATATTGCTCCTAGAATTTAAAGATCTTAAATATAAAGATCAACCGTGGATTTTAATCCAAAAATATATGGATACAGGATCATATCCTGCAGGATCTTATAAACCCAGATTATATTATGAGACGATTCTACGATCCACAGAATCTTGTGAGATTACACATTATAATTCGGGTAATACCCAGATTTACAATTTCAGCAAAGTAATAATTAAACAGATAATATCCGTTGAGACATGGGGAACATCTCCTCTTAAAGAAAGAGAAGTTTATCACCCTGAATCTAGGGCACCATTAAAATTTAATTATTGGGATTATATAGAGGCATTTAATAAAGCCTTTTTATATGAAAATTCAAAGAAGAAGCATTCTTGGTTTTTCAAAATATGTCCACAAGTTTATAACTTGGATATTCCAAATTGGTTTAATAAATGGTGGATGTCATATGGTCCAGCTATAAAAATTCTACCTGAACCTTATAAAGGATTTTTTCAGAAATGGTCTGAAGTTTCTCCAACTCTAATAGAAATGGAGTATAATAATATAAATATTGAAGGAATATCTTCATTGCATTATTTCACTCAGTTTGGAATCCCTTGGATCTGGAAGTGGTCTCCAGAAGTTGGTTATACCCAACAAAATATCCCATGTTTAAGAAGGACTTTTTATACAAAGTTCTGGAAGAAAATGAATAAAATGGATGATCAAGGTAATATTGAAGGCCAAGAAACGATAGACTTAATAAAGTCTACAATTGAAGAATATGAAGAACAAATACGTTTAAAACAACAGAAAGAGGCTCCTAGTCCATTCAGACAAATTGTCAAGAAGATTCAACTATCAAATGATCAAGATTCAACTATCAAATGATCAATTATCAAAAGATGAAATTATTCAGAAGTACTTAGAAGAAGTCAAGAAGGACCTAGGAGAATTTGTCTTGACAATTTGTCTGAATGGACTAGGAGCCTCTTTCTGTTGTTTCAAACGTATTTGTTCTTCATATTCTTCAATTGTAGACTTTATTAAGTCTATCGTTTCTTGGCCTTCAATATTACCTTGATCATCCATTTTATTCATTTTCTTCCAGAACTTTGTATAAAAAGTGCTTCTTAAGCATGGGATATTTTGTTGGGTATAACCAACTTCTGGAGACCACTTCCAGATCCAAGGGATTCCAAACTGAGTGAAATAATGCAATGAAGATATTCCTTCAATATTTATATTATTATACTCCATTTCTATTAGAGTTGGAGAAACTTCAGACCATTTCTGAAAAAATCCTTTATAAGGTTCAGGTAGAATTTTTATAGCTGGACCATATGACATCCACCATTTATTAAACCAATTTGGAATATCCAAGTTATAAACTTGTGGACATATCTTGAAAAACCAAGAATGCTTTTTCTTTGAATTTTCATATAAAAAGGCTTTATTAAATGCCTCTATATAATCCCAATAATTAAATTTTAATGGTGCCCTAGATTCAGGGTGATAAACTTCTCTTTCTTTAAGAGGAGATGTTCCCCATGTCTCAACAGATATTATCTGTTTAATTATTACTTTGCTGAAATTGTAAATCTGGGTATTACCCGAATTATAATGAGTAATCTCACAAGATTCTGTGGATCGTAGAATCGTCTCATAATATAATCTGGGTTTATAAGATCCTGCAGGATATGATCCTGTATCCATATATTTTTGGATTAAAATCCACGGTTGATCTTTATATTTAAGATCTTTAAATTCTAGGAGCAATATTATCTCCTTGTATGGAGTCTGATTATATGCTCCATCATCTGGGTCTTCTGTAGTAATATTCACATATGAGAGTTTATTAGCCTCGTTTCTGGAGTTTTTCCATGAAAGGAATTCTTCTAATAAAGAATCCTGGTTTTCATTACTTCCAGTATTACTAGAAGTGGTTGCAATATTTACGATATTAGCAGCTATTAGCCTTTGTTGCCCAATCTGCGCAATTACTCTGTTATTATTTTGACTAGCTCTTCCTCTTCCTCTATTAGAGGAATGAAAATAATTTCCTCTTCCACGAGGACACATACCTGAAATAAAATATAAGTTATCCACAAGAAATTATTTTCTTGTTTTCCTTTAGAATCTCAATTCGAT
The DNA here is from genome assembly GCF_021521415.1 of Bidens hawaiensis. NCBI lineage: Eukaryota > Viridiplantae > Streptophyta > Magnoliopsida > Asterales > Asteraceae > Bidens > Bidens hawaiensis. The sequence continues at coordinate 3,866 of NW_027495897.1, forward strand.
CCTTGTAGCAGTTATATTGCTGCCATTCATAATTTAAAAGAAATTGTTTTTGGTAAAATGATAATGAAAAATCCATGTTTAAATTATGGATATGAAAAGCATGCATTCTGCTCATTTGATTATAAAAATTGATTCTTCTATCTATTGATGAAATAATTATTCTCAGGGGTCCCTTATACACCATTATTCCTGCAGAATAGAGTTAAGATATTCTCTAGTTAAATAATCAGGTAAACTATTATCAGTACCTTTTTTATATATTATATCGAAATCAAATGGTGCTAAATTAGATTGCCATCTTGCAAACATTTGTTTGGAGACATCATGTTTAAAATCTTTACTAAACATATATTTAGCAGCTTGACAATCAGTTTTTATAATAAATTTTTGATTATATAAATCGTCTTGGAATTTCAAAACGCATTTGACTATAGCTAAGATTTCTTTAGCAATAGTAGCATAATTCCTCTGACTTTTATTCCATTTTCCTGAATGGAATCTAACAAGAAATTCTTTCTTATCAATTGGAGATATTTGTTTTAATATGCCACCGTAACCTATTTCACTGGCATCTGTTTCAACAACTTTTTCCCATTCTGGGTTAGCTAACATTAAACATGGTAGGTTTTTTACTTGATGTTTAATTTTTTGGACTGCCTTGGTATGATATTTGGTCCAAGGAGGAGGATTATTTTTTAATCTATCATATAAGATAGCAGTATCATCTGCTAGACCCTGATAATAAGGAGAAATGTAATTTAAGCTTCCTAAAAATCTTTGTAATTGGGTTTTATCAATTATTTCATCTGGAAATTTTGAAGCAAATTCTATACTTCTGTTAATAGGAATTATATTTCCCTTTTCAATATTGTGTCCTAAAAACCTTATATTAGTTTGAAATAAAACCATCTTGGGTCTACTTATAACCAAACCATTTTTGATTATTATATTCTTAAATATTTCTAAATGTTTAAAATGTGTTTCAATATTTGTTGAAAATACTAAGATATCATCAATATATACGATGATAAAATCACTATAAGGAATGAATATATCATTCATAATATTTTGAAATTCACTGGGAGCATTTTTTAATCCAAATGGCATTACATTCCATTCATAATGTCCTATTGGAACTGTGAAAGCAGTTTTATACCTGTCCTTTTCTTCTATTTGGATTTGCCAGTATCCTGATTTTAAATCAAATTTTGAAAAGATTACAGCATTATGTAATCTATCTAATAAATCTTTTTTATTTGGAATAGGGTATCTAATCCATTTTAAAACTTTATTCAACGGTTTATAATTTATTACTAACCTTGGAATTCCTCTTTCCTGTTCAGAATGTTTATTTACATAAAAAGCTGTGCAGGACCAAGGAGATTTAGAGGGTCTAATAAGACTTTTCTCAATTAAGGTTTTTATTTCTTTTTTGCATAATTGTAAATATTCAGAATTCATTTGACATGGTCTCGCTTTCGTAGGTATTTGGCTTTCCTTGAAGTCTTCTTCATAAGGAAGAGAAACAATATGTTTCTTTCTATCCCAAAAAGCATTAGGATGGTCATTACATATTTGTAAAGAGAATTGATGTTGGACTAAATTTATTTTTTCCTGTAATTTAGGATTTTTTAGCTTTTCTTCTATTGTAATATAATTTACTTCTTGTTTAAGAAAGTTTATTTGATTCTCTTTTGCTTGTAACAAAGATTCTTTTATATTATTTATGAACCTTGTGATTGGTTCAGAAACAAAATTAAAAATTACCTGTTTCTCCTCATATGTTCCAACAATTGAATTTTTATCCACCCTTTGTAGAGGAAGAATTTGATTTAAAAAAGGTGTTCCAAGTATAATCTGATTAGTAAGGTTTTTGACTAAAATAAAGCTATTAGCTATACACATCTTATTATTGCAAATATAAGCTTTAGGCAGTTTATAATTAATTTGTAAAGGTTCACCATTAGCTGAACTAAGTCTATGAGTTGTTTTCTGAAAATATTTTGTTGGTATAATACCTTCTTGGATACAATTCAAATCTGCTCCACTATCAACTAGAGCAATCAAATCTTTTGTGAAGTCATTGTTTATTAACAGTTTAATTTTTATATGCCATTTTTGTGACGTTATCCTTTCAATTACAGACAAGAAATTTTCTTCTTCTTCAATACTATTGTCAATGGACTTTCCTTTTTCTAATCTTGTTAATCTTTCTTCAAGATATTCATCATTCTTTTTTAAATTTTTTATCTCAAATTTTAAATTATCAATTTCAATTCTTAATTCTTCAATACTAACTGGTTTATTAACCTTATATTTTTGATTTAGTTGATTCTTAACTTCCATTAAAGTATATGGTTGAAAATCTTGAGAAATTTTCTCATCAGATGTTTCTCCCTGATTTTCTTTTATCATTTGAGAAATTATTCTCTCTCTTATTTCAGAATCTTTTATGACTTTAAGAAGATCCAGTATATTATTAGAAATAACATTTATTTCCATATCTTGAAATTGAGCAATAAGTTGATAAAGATTTTCTTCTTCTTTATCAGAAGAGTTTAAACATTGTTCACCATTTCTGCAAGGAATACATTCCTCATCTGATGATGTTAAACTTTCATTTTCTAAAATATGAACATTATTCATTTCAATAGATGAAAATTCTTGAGATTCAGAATCAGATTCAGAATTTATCAAAATATTTGATAAAGTTTCTTTTAACTTTTCATCTGTTAAATTATTAATTTTTCTTTTTACCCAACAAGTTTTTTCGTTGTGTCCAGGACGACCACATTTTTTACATATAATAAAAGGTCTATTAGGTTTAAAATCTCTTTTCCTCTTAAATTTTCTATCTTCTTTTCTTCGTTCTTTCTTTTGTTTTCTTTTGTAAACTTTATTAGCTCTTTGTGATTTGAAAACCTTTTTATTCTTAGGATCATGGATTTCTTCCATTCCAAATTGTGAACAAAATTGTCCTAACTGTCTCTTTTCATTAAGAGAGTGTTTCTTAATTTGTTGATTTAATTTTATTTCATTACATAAAGATAATCCTTCCTGGATACAAGTACCTATTAACTTGCCATAAGTATAATTTTCATAATTTATGTTAACTTCCCCTTTTCTAAGAGCCTTTCTAATTCTCTCAGCAAATAAAGGAGGCAAACCATCTATGAATTTGGATTTCCAATGAGTACTATTGGACTCTGGGAGTTCCATAACTCTGCTTAAAAAAGTATCTTTATACCACCTAAAAGATGTAAGAGTTCTACATCTAAGGTTTTGTAAAAGAGTTCTGATATTTTCTGAATTATCAGACCATCTTCCTGTGAAATGTTCAATTATATTAATTACTAATGTGTAGACAGCATTTGGCTTTTGGACATTATCTTCTTCCTTAACTGCATTTAGTATGACTTCTCTATCATGTTGAGATAAATAATTATCCCACCAACCTTTTAATTGACCTGTAAACCCAGCTACTATCATTTTAGCTATGTTTGTATCATTATTGCCATTATTTCTACAAATTGTACTATACATCATCATTCTATGGACAACATTATAAATTTGTCTTTCTGTATGACCATCAATATTCCATTCGTAAATATTCTTTCCATGATAGGAATTATTAACAACATATTCTTGTTCTTCTATTAGTACATCTTGGGGAGTTGGTCTTGGATAATAATATAATCTTTGAGTAGGTTTTTCAGCAAACTTTTGGAGTTTATTAATTTCTTCATTTATCTTTTGTTGATCATTACTATTATCTATAGATTCCGCAAATTCTTCTGATAATGTATTAATATGTAAAGATTGGAATTTTTCTCCAAGATTTTTTAACTTATCATCAAGTAATTTTGAAATCTCTTTGTTAGATTTTAATTTAAAATCTTTTACCTCTGGAGGAGGCTGAATAGATGGTGTAGCTATAATTTCTCCATCCTTATTTTTATCTTTATTTAAAGAATGTTTTATAAGTTCATTTATTGTGTTATTTAAAGCACCTAATTGTTCTCCTATAACAACCAAACATATATTGGTATAATTATTTTGTCTGAAAAGATTGTTAATATGCATAATTGTTATGGGCAATGTATCATCCTCAAGTAATTTTTGAAAAGCTTGGTAATATCTTACCTCATTATCTCTTTCTAATTTAAAAGGCAATTGTGGAGGGAAATTTGTTTTTTGGATTTGACCATTTATATTATATTCTCTTTGTATAACTGAAATCATATTATTTGTATATTTGTTCAAAAACCATGGAACAAACGGAATAATATTATTCTGTTCTTCTCGCTCATCATAAAATTCTTTTTGAAAGAATTCAAAATCTTGACTTTCAAAATTTTTAAAGAACCATTTTCTAAACGATTCCCATTTGGTTAATTTAAATTCTTCACAAATTTGTTTTCTTGCCAAAGAACCTTGGCTAAAATCTATTTTCCTTCCAGAATCCATTAAATTGAGAAATTCATTTCAGACTCAGTTAATTCTGGGTCTTGAGGCTTAAATATTCCTCTAACTATATTATCAGAATTTATTCTTAGTTCCTCTATCTTCCTGTCAGGAATTTCTTCTCTGATTTGGGAAGTAGAAGCTCTAGATGGACTTCTAACAGTATATTCAAAAGGGGATATATGTTGAGATGAAGCTTTCGAAGACAAAGATCTAGTTATTCTAGGATTTATTTTTTCAAATTGTATTTGGATAGATCCTTCATTTGTTTGTATTATTTCTAATGGATTATTATCTACATACTGTTATGAAGGAGTACAATTATTAATTACCCAATTTTCTGGAAAATTTATTTCTTCCCATTTTATTTTTCTTCTGGTTGTAATATTAGATTTTCCAAAATTAGTTTCTATAACTATTGTTTCATTTAATGGTTTATCAACCATTCTACAATGGGGATTCAAAGTAAATAACGGTTTGTAATATATTCTATAGCAAATACACATCACTTCTGACCCTGGAGCATAATTATATCCATGGGTTTTGACATTTAAAGTGAGAGCATCTGTAATATTAACATCAGACAGTGATAATTGTAGATTAGGATATACGTTAAAATAGACTGGACCATGTGCCAGGCTAGATTGAATTATTCCTACTAGGGATTGTTTCCAGTTTAAATTTCTACCATCCCTTAAAGCTGCAATGAAGCTTTCTGGTAACCCTTCAAGGGTCAGTGGTTTGAAAGCAATTTGAACCAAACCTATATGTATAAATTTATATTTATCTTTTTTATATTTTTCTAAATCTCTGTTATTAAGGAGTTTTATTATCATATCTTCTTTATTAAGAGAAATCGTTTCTTCAGTAGTTTTTACTACCTGTTTTAAACCAATTCTTTCAAATGTTCCTAGTTTATAAACTAGTTTATAATCAACCTTTGGAATTGTCCATTTATTTAATAAATCTAAATTATGAGGGATATCATACTCTTCCTCAATACTGTTTTTAACAGTATCTTTATCTTTTAGGATATTCATAAATTTATTTTCAAGTGTTGAATTTCCCCAATGATACCAGTTAACCACCATGGCTCTGATACCATTACTTCAGTAGTTTTATTTTATTTTTATTACACCATTACCAAGGAGAGAATTATTGTTCTAGTTTTTGCATCAATTGATTATACAACTTTTGTAATCATTCGATGAGTGATAATCAATTGAAAAACTTGAGAGAATTCTCCACATTTTTGTGTGTTCCTCTTCGCTATTAATAGAAACCTAAATACCTAATTGTTCTTCCATTGTAAATTCATCCACAACTCAATTTCATTAGGTGTTTCAATCAAATATAGATTCTAGCACAGTTTATCATGTAAATATATATATTCCACAAGAATATATACATAATATATCATTAGATTTTTCAAGTTTCGCAGTATATCTAGAACTTTTACACCACCTTTCATATCAACACAATAATAACCGATATGAAACCCCAACCAAGTTAGACACCTATGGTTTGGTTTTACGTTTTTTAAACGAAAACTTGGTTTGGTTTCAGTTTTGTCGGTTAAGAACTGAAACCCAAATCGACCAATAATAACTGGATCGATCAGAACTAACCATAACCATAAAAGCTTCCAGTTCATCATGAGGGTTTTATTCCATCATTCCAGTTCACTAGTTCCTCACCTACAATTCTATGTTGATATTTGTTCAATGACAAAGACACGATGTATGAACCTTGAAATAAAATGTCTTATATTTGATATTGCTTAGCTTTGTTATGTGGTAATGTGAGCAAGAAACTGAAAAATTTAAGTAACTTGCATAACTAGTTGAAAAAAAGTTTAGTAATGTACTTGTGTAATAGTTATGAGATGAAGATGGATAAAGTAAGTGAAAAAAGTACATCGTCTTCGTTTTCTAATGTGGTTGACGATGAGAATTATTTTTTTATTGGAGGATGTTTTTTTAAAGTATTTGTATGACAATGTTGAGAAAAAAGAAAGAAAGAAAAAATAGATGATATGTATGCTGTTTTAGGTTTGTAAAATAAAAATTCAAAGAAATTTCCTATTCATTCTCAACTTTCTAGGGGTGTTTAGAAATTATATCTCAATTGTTGCACCCGACAATTAGACCAATGGTATAAGAGTTCTCTTACACCGAAAATCGTCGAGTTATTGATCTGTGTACACGATTGATCTGTGTACACGATTGGCTATGGTTGACGCCAGATTTACAAGATTCTCACATTCACATACTACAACTAGAAGACTTCGTTGATAATTTGGAGAAAACAGAAGATGATAATTATACTTTCATTTATTTATTTACTTATAATATTAATGTATGGGGAAAATAGTGTGTGTTAAGAAAATTATATCGTGCGTTTTGTGTGTTTATATGTTTTGGACATGATTACTTTGAGTAGTTTTACGTTTACAGGTGAGTGGAGCTTAAATGAGCTAAATTGGAGCATTTGAGATTATGTGGAAATGAAGATTTTATTATGTGGAGTGATAGAGAATTTGAAGACGAAGACATGGCTGAAAACGGAACATAAAACGGAGCTATAACGAAGAAGTTATGGGCGAAACAGTAGGACGGGAATCTGCCCCCACCATAGCTTACAGTGACTCACCATAGCTTACGGTGGGGACTGTCACCGTAAGCCAGTGAGTGACTACCGTAAGCTACGGCCACCACCATAGCTTAGGGTAGGCCGACCGTAAGCTGGGGGAAAAACGTGAATTTTTGGTTTTTGTTCATTATTTAACCCGGTTAAACCGTAGAACGCCTATCCTTTTGACCCTAACATATTTTGGCAATTATAGAGCCTCTTTCCACTATCCGAACACCTCCAAATCATCCGAATCATTCATGCCATCATCCATTGAAGAATCAAGAGAGCTATTGAAGATATATATGCAAGGCTAATCCGTTCGTGACCATCTCCGGGTGTAGGGTTAAGTTGTTTATTGGGTTATTGGTGTTGGACTCGTTATGCCCAAGACACATATTTTTATATTGATGTGGCTAGTACGTCATGATCCAAGTCGGGTCATACCCAATAATAAGCTAGAGAAACACCAATAATATTTGTTTACATATGATATGATCATAACAAATTAATATTAACACTTGAGTTATTTAGAAAGGGGTTTCTAAATACAATGTACTTGTGTAGTAAATAAATCATATGGATGATTTATATTTGAGAGAACTTTACATAGTGTTATTTAAGTTGGTTAAATAACAATATGTAAACCAAATTACCAAGCATGTCACCTATATGTTTTTTAACATAAATGGAATGTTATAAAAATAACAATAATAATAAAAATAAGAAAGGAAGCCCCCCCCCCCTCTCTTGTACTCTTCATTATTTTATTATTATTATTTTGAGATAATGGAGACATGCAATAGTATAGATTGGTGGACTTGGGTGGTGCCACTTCGAAAGACTTATTATCTTTCTTCCTTTCATTTTCTCTCTAACAACACACATTCAACACAAGAATACTTGAGAAAAACTCTCTATACTACTCTCTTCTTCTCTTGAAGGGCCAAGAGTAAGAACAAGTACACTAGAGGAAATATCCTCTACACCCATTCTTCTCTTCCTCTCTTTGGATGGCCAAGGAAAAAGGAAACAAGGAGAAGAAACAAGTGTGGAAATCCTAGCTACAAGTGGTGTTTGTTGGAAAGCTTGGGGTATGCTCGCTTCATATTCAAGTTCTTGCCTTCTTCATCATCATCTCCTTCCTCTTCCTTGGATTTGAAAGGTAGCTTTAACATGCATGTACTTTTAGTGACATGCATGTGTTTGATAGTATGTATTTCGTATTTGGATCCGGGCTTGGGTTTTGCATGTGTAAAATTGGTTTTATACATATCAAATTAACAAGATTTAAAACTTATTTCCGCTGCATTTTTGGTAAAATAGGGATTTTATCACTTTGATAATCTTGTTAAAACCCAACAATGGCATCAAGAGCCGCTTATACGGATGCATGCTTCATTAGACCCATAAGTTTTCGGGTTTATGGTGGGGTTTTACCATATGGCCGAAAATTTTGGGGGTTTTGGTTACCCCATGGTTTTTCAATGTTATACTTTACATGCATGTGGTAATCTTGAAAAACTAAGTCATTTGGATGATTGATTGTGTTGTTTGGACAAAACCCGGAACTTTCGTTTTGTCAAGTTTGGCCGAAAGTTTTAGGGAAAGGGGAACCATTTTTGGGTCATTGTGTTATTACATATTTGGATGTGTAATAGATGTTCATAACCTAGCCATGGCCTTGTGTTTGGTTGAATGTTATGTGTTGATTGTTTGTTCATTCAAATGGTTGTTTGTTCATTCAATATGGTTGTAATATTTATTTGGGTTTGTAATCTATTTATTCTTTCAATTGGTTTGTAATAATAAGTAGATTAGGAGCATTTCTTTTACTAGAAAAATGTATTCGGATATATTTTGTAAAATAAGATGCAAGGAAGAGAGCCCAAATAAAATCATGGAGACCACAATACGGGGATAAACACTTAGAGCATTTGGATGCGGGATCAAGTGGGAGTTCACCGACACAAGCTCGTGTCCTTTTGGGTCTCTTAGGAGAGACTTTTTGACACACTTGTCTTCGGTCAACAAGTGTGGTCAACATTAGGAGGCTATGGTTATGAACTTGTGGTTGTGTATATTTTATGCTTGCATGGTTGATTTGCTTTTGTTTGTGTTATTGCAATGTGGTTTTCTAAAACAACTTAAAATCAACTAGCATAAAATTGGTTCCTTAGAAATCATTAGGTAATAAAAAATTGGTTTTATTAAAGGCTAATGATTAATAAAATGGGTTTTATTAATAGGAACTTTGAAAATGGGTTTTTCAATTAAGTACCATACATTTGAATGCATGCAAATGAAAGGTACATAAAAAGTTTTCCAATCTAGAATTTTGAAAACTAAAATCCCTTTTATAAAATAAGTTGAACACCGTCCTTTTATACGACACTCGAATCACTTGGGAATTTGGTGTAGGATAAAGGTCACCTAACCGCATTAGAGGAAACTTGTGAGTTGAGGTGGGTTTGCCATATTTGTTGGATAAAGGTCACCTAACCATTTGTATGTGCAAATTCACACGTGTGTGTAAGTATGACGACTTAAATTGGAAACCATGTGAATAGGGTCACCGAAGCATGGCGTACAATGGTGTTGATGGGATTAAACATGCCAACTAAGCATGAGATGCTTAACCGATCCCATAAAACTAGAAGTTGCAAAGGGTTGCAATTGTCAAACGTTGACTACCTTGTTAATTTAAATAGTGGGATAAAGGTCACCTAACTATTATTTGAATGTAACGTTGGGTTCTAGATTTTAATCATTAATTTTCTTGGAGACATAAAAGGGTATTAACGATTAAAATAACTGATATCGAATATACTAAAATTGAGCTTTGTTGTGTTTGTAAATGGCCGTAATCAACAATCCACCTAACGTTATTATTCCACCCGTCAATAACCTATCACGAAGATCTATTCTCGATAAGGATCATCTAAACTATACCAAATTTATGGATTGGTATCGAAACTTGAGAATCGTTCTCAAGCAAGAAAAGAAATACTATGTATTAGAAGATCCAATTCCCGATGAACCTAGCATTGATGATGCCGAAGACCATAACAATTGGGTTAATCACAATGAGGATTCGGTGCAAGTTTCTTGCCTCATGTTGGGAACTATGATTCCCAAGATTCAAAAGGATTTTGAACTTCATGGGGCATACGACATGATCACCCAACTTAAGGAAATGTTCCTTACACAAGCTAAGGTGGAACGCTTCGAAACGGTTCGAGCGCTTCATGCATGTCGAATGGAGGAAACTCAATCGGTCTCATCTTATGTACTTAAGATGAAAAGCCACATTGATCGTCTCGAGCGCTGACGTATGCGAATATAGATATAAAAATTTAAATAAAAGTTTCACAAAAATCGGGTTTTAAAAATGGTTTTCACCAACAACCAAACCACACACGAAAGGCAAGTGTACCTATCGTTTGTAGCAAAGTATCGGTAAGAACCGAGTGTCAATCCATGGACACGGCTAACTTTTGATACTAAATCTTTGTAATTAATTTAACCAAACAAACAATCCAAGTAATTTTTCAAGTAACTAAACTAGCATTTAACAATAACAAAGCAAGTAAAATACAACTAACAATCAATCCAAACAAGGCTACTTAGACTATGCATCCACTCAAACTTAGTGACAAAATAGCAATGATAATGACAAACATCATGTATTAAGCACCAACATCAAATTCCAATCAAGGCAACCTAATACTAGCAACAACACAACATGATGGGTTTTCAACAAGTTAATAACCATAGATAGTAAGTTTGTCAAAACTACCTAATCTCATAATAAAAGGAAAGCTAGAATGAAAACAACAAACTAACCACCTATGTAAAATAGACAAGTTTAAGAACACTAGTTAAACACATGAAACTTTTAATCAGCAAAATATGAACCAAGAATTATGGCCTTAATCCCTAGCAAATATTAACCAACTCAAAGAATCATATTATCACCATACAATTTTCCAATATCAAGTGATAGGTATCATGCTTGTTAAAATTCATAACCAAGTTAATTTCCACTAGTAATTCCTAACTTAATGATGTAAACAAAGTATGCATACACAACTAAGTTCATAAACAAATGCTCAACACATAGTTTTCCAACATATTATGGTTAAACATCTATCAAACTAATAAGACTAGGAATTAAAACAAGCATTCAACTATCAAACTCTACTCAAGAACATGTCATAAACTTGAAGAACACCAACTTGTCAAAATCATGCATAGATAAATATCACATAAGCAAAAGCTTCAACATAATCTAAGTAACAAGAGTATTTAGCCCATAAGGCTTGATACAACAAACAAAATCAAAGTAATCTTACAAATCATTGTCAAGAACAAAAGATTGTAAACTAAGCTGAATGATGATTGCTACTTGAAAGGATGATCACACAAAGATGGAAGTCTTGAATTCTCTCTAACACACACAATAATTTTTCCAGTAATTCAGAGAATTCCCCTAAGGCTCCACACTTGAAATGAGGACAATGGAAGTGTATTTATGCATTCTGGACGTCTGGCACGGGCAGGTGCACGGGCACGCACGGTCGTGCACTAATGTGGAAAGTCAACCCATTGCTTTAGTATGACAAAAAAGTCAGATTTCTCTGTTCGGGCACGGGCTGGCACGGCCGTGCACGGGCTGGTTATTTTGAACTTTCTCAGCTGTAGAACATGCACTGGCATGCACTGGCACATTTCCAGGTTGGCACGGGCCCATGCACGGGCTGGCATGGGCGTGCAGGTCTGGCAGATTGCTTGTTTTTGTCCCCGAAACGCCATCTTTTCATGTTTTCTTTGTCGGGCGGGCGCCCAGACCTGCAAATTCACAAATAACTCAAATAAGTACCTAAAATAATGAATTTGCATAGAGTTCGGGATAAATATGAAGATAATTCGATGTATACGATGTACACTTTGTGTTACATCAAGCGCCTTAATTGTCGCGTCTCAAACGAGTTTGCCATGGATTTGATCCTAAATGGCTTAACTAAAAGGTTTGAGAAATTTGTTATGAATTATAACATGAATGGATGGGACAAGAGCATTGGTGAGCTTCATGCAATGCTTAAAACAGCCAAGACGGGAATTGGTAAAATGGTTTTACCCGTTCTCATGATCAATGAGGGAGGCAATAAGAAAAGGCATCACCTGGAACCATAGGCAAAGGTTGCCAAAGGTAAGGGACACGTCAAGGGCAAGTTCAAGGGAAAGGCTAAAGTGGAACCACCCAAACCAAAGAAGCTAAAGGTTAGCTCGGAGGATCCGTGCTTTGGATGTGGGGAGATAGGGCATTGGATGAGGAATTGTCCAACCCGTCTCAAAGAGTTGAAAGCTAAGAGGGATGCGGGGCAAACCTTGGGTACAACATTCATGGTTCACGTTGTACCAATCAAGCACCAAGAAACTCAAAATGGATTTGAGTAATACTTATCTTTGGCATTGTCTCCTTGGTCATATAAACAAAGACCGCATACATACACTTCAAAAGAATGGTCTTTTGGAATCAAGTGAAGATGATTCATTTGATAAGTGTGAGTCTTGTTTACTTGGGAAGATGACCGAGGACCCCTTTAGTGGGACAAACGAAGGGGCAAAAGACTTATTGGGTATCATAAATTCGGATGTATGTGGTCCTTTTAAGACAATGACAAGGAACGGTGAAAGATACTTCATTACTTTTATCGATGATTATAGTCGTTATGGGTATGTGTACTTGTTAAGACACAAAGATGAAGCCTTTGAAATGTTCAACGTCTTCAAAATGAAGTACAAAATCAACTCGATAAAACCATCAAAGTACTTCGTTCGGATAGAGGAGGTGAATACCTAAGTGATGCTTTCCGAGATCATCTTAGGAGTTGTGGGATCATCTCACAACTTACTCCACCCGGAACACCACAACATAATGGTGTGTCCGAGAGGAGGAATCGAACTCTATTGGATATGGTTCGATCTATGATGGCTAGAAGCACATTGCCTCTATCATTTTGGGGTTTCGCTTTGCTCTCCGCGGCCCGTATTTTAAATATGGTCCCAACCAAGAAAGTGGACAAAACACCTTATGAAATATGGAACGGAAGGGTTCCATCATTGTCATATTTAAAGGTATGGGGTTGTGAGGCTTATGTCAAGAACAACACCCAAAACAAACTTGAAAGTCGATCCACTAAGTATATCTTTGTAGGATATCCCAAGGACTCTATGGGATATTATTTCTACAACCCAACCGAGCAAAAGGTATTTGTTGCTCGAAAGACCGAGTTCATGGAAACTAAGTTCCTTATGGAAGGTACTAGTAGAACGGTGGAACTCGAGGAGGATCGAGAACCACAAGCCGATACACGTTTGGTTGACACTAGCAATCAACAAGAGGTTGTTGATAATGATCAAGTGGTTGATCAAGACACACAAAACGTTCGGAAGTCCGGTAGAATTAGTCATCCACCCGAAAGATATGGATTTTTCATGGATGAATGCTATGTGGTAGATTCGGATGAACCCACCACATACCGTGATGCAATGTCATAATCCGATTGTGACAAATGGCTTGAAGCCATGAACGTTGAGATGCAATCCATGCATGACAACCAAGTATGGGATTTGGTTTTACCACCTCTTAATTCCAAACCGGTTGGAAGTAAGTGGGTTTTCAAGAAGAAAACCGATATGCATGGAAAATTGGATACTTATAAAGCAAGACTTGTAGCAAAAGGTTTCACTCAAACTCAAAGGGTTGACTATGATGAAACTTTTTCTCCCATAGCAATGCTAAAGTCTATTCGGATATTGTTTGCCATAGCCGCATATTATGACTACGAGATATGGCAAATGGATGTCAAAACCGCTTTCCTAAATGGGCATCTTGAGGAAGATGTCTATATGGTTCAACCCGAAGGTTTTGTCGATCCACAACATCCTAACAAAGTATGCAAGTTAAAGAAATCAATCTATGGATTGAAACATGCATCTAGAAGTTGGAATCACCGTTTTGATGAAGAAATTAAGAAATTTGGGTCCTTCAAGAATGGTGATGAAGGTTGTGTGTATAAGATAGCTAGTGGAGCATCATTACCTTCTTAGTATTGTATGTTGATGACATACTACTATTTGGGAATGACATTCCAACCATGGAAGGGGTAAAAGCATGGCTTGGAAATTGTTTTTCAATCAAGGATCTTGGTGAAGCCGCCTATATTTTGAAAATAAATATCTATAGGGATAGATCAAGGCGGTTGATAGGTTTAAACCAAAGTGCATACATTGACAAAATCTTGAAGAGGTTCAAGATGGAGAACTCTAAGAAAGGTTTGGTACCTATTCAAAGAGGAATGATATTGAGTAGGTCTCAGTGTCCAAGCTCAAATGATGAGCAAGAGAAAATGAATGGAATCCCATACGCATCGGCTATTGGATCCATCATGTATGCAATGGTATGCACTAGACCGGATGTGTCATGCGCTTTAAGCATGACAAGTAGATTCCAACATAATCCGGGAAGTAGCCATTGGATGGCGGTCAAGAGTATATTGAAATACCTTAGAAGGACTAAGGATATGTTTCTAATATACGGTTCGGGTGAGGAGGAACTCGTTGTAAAGGGTTACACGGATGCGAGTTTCCAAACCGATCGAGATGATTCTAGATCACAATCGAGATATGTTTTCGTTATGAATGGTGGGGCAATCTCTTGGAAGAGCTCAAAGCAAGACGTGGTAGCATTATCTACCACGGAATCAGAATACATCGCCGCCTTATTGGCAGCTCAAGAAGCTGCGTGGATTAGAAAATTCATTGCAGACCTAGGGGTAGTCCGTACAATTCAGGACCCTCTAGAGATCTTTTGTGACAAAGAAGGTGCGATTGCCCAAATCAAGGAACCTCGTGCACATCAAAAGACGAGGCACATTGAGCGGAGATTCAACTACATAAGGGATGAAGTTGAAAAAGGAAAGATATGTATTCGCAAAGTTCACACCGATCAAAACATTGTGGATCCACTCACGAAGCTCCTAGAAAGGCCAAAGCATGAGGGTCATACTTGTGCTTTAGGACTTCGGTATTCTAGTGATTGGATATGATCGAATTTTGTATTTGGATATCGGAAAAATGTTATTTTGACTCATTCATATGATTATGGTTTATGATTATGAAATTTTGAGTTATGTTCCATTTTAGCATGTTTAAATTCGTGAATAAGTTACTTATTCTAAATGTCCGTAGTCGCTCATATTTGTGGGAACAAATATGAAAGTAAGACTATTATAAACTTGGATCGGTGGATATTCATGGGATATGAATATAGAGCAAGGGTTGCTGCCAAGGTTCATAGATATTTATGGGTTATAAATATTGGACTGACCCGCTCTCAAATGTTACTACATGGAATCCTTGTGATTGATCATAAGTAAATTTGAGTAAAGGCGAATATCATAGTATCCTCTGACCTGAGATACATATTGGGTCTTGATATTCACCAAGTATTATACTTTGCCTTAGTTCTTCGCTGCTCTGAAACATGACAGTACATAAGGCTAAGATCAGGTCTGGTATAAGGTGATTGTGAGAGACGTATATAGTTAAGAGGGGATTTGTCTCTCTTATTCGTTATGAGTGAGATGTCTAAGGCCTGAAAAGTTAAATCAACCGAGAATGATCACTTTGTGTCTCTGGATTTGACATGACATCTGAGGCAAAAGGATAAATGATAGATGTACCTAAATCATTTCAAGTAAGGGACTTGAAGGGGATGATGTTATTGAATGGCACTTCGTCATGCGTATTAGGGGTAGTAAACCGTAGTTAGGCGGTATTTGCTACTTGTATCAATCTTCTATGTATCTTGTGCAAGTTGGAGATTGTTGGACTCGTTATGCCCAAGACACATATTTTTATTGATGTGGCTAGTACGTCATGATCCAAGTCGGGTCATACCCAATAACAAGTTAGACAAACACCAACAATATTTGTTTACATATGATATGATCATAACAAATTAATATTAACACTTGAGTTATTTAGAAAGGGGTTTCTAAATACAATGTACTTGTGTAGTAAATAAATCATATGGAAGATTTATATTTGAGAGAACTTTACATAGTGTTATTTAAGTTGGTTAAATAACAATATGTAAACCAAATTACCAAGTATGTCACCTATATGTTTTATAACATAAATGGAAAGTTATAAAAATAACAATAATAATAAAAATGAGAAAGGAAGCCCCCCCCCCCCTCTTGTACTCTTTATTATTTTATTATTATTTTGAGATAGTGGAGACGTGCAATGGTATGGATTGGTGGACTTGGGTGGTGCCATTTTGAAAGACTTATTATCTTTCTTCCTTTCATTTTCTCTCTAACAACACACATTCAACACAAGAATACTTGAGAAAAACTCTCTCTACTACTCTCTTCTTCTCTTGAAGGGCCAAGAGTAAGAACAAGTACACTAGAGGAAATATCCTCTACACCCATTCTTCTCTTCCTCTCTTTGGACGGCCAAGGAAAAAGGAAACAAGGAGTAGATACATGTGTGAAAATCCTAGCTACAAGTGGTGTTTGTTGGAAAGCTTGGGGTATGCTAGCTTGAGGAGCTTCATATTCAAGTTCTTGCCTTCTTCATCATCATCTCCTTCCTCTTCCTTGGATTTGACAGGTAGCTTTAACATGCATGTACTTTTAGTGACATGCATGTGTTTGATAGTATGTATTTCGTATTTGGATCCGGGCTTGGGTTTTGCATGTGTAAAATTGGTTTTATACATATCAAATTAACAAGATTTAAAACTTATTTCCGCTGCGTTTTTGGTAAAATAGAGATTTTATCACTTTGATAATCTTGTTAAAACCCAACAATTGATACTCTAAACCTTACTTTTGGATTTTATGTTTGTGTGCTTGAAAGTGTTTTTGGGTAAACAATGAGATTTGCAGTTTATTAGTTAATGATTTTGGTCATCAACAATTAGGATTGAGTTCTTAATTAGTGTCATTGGACTAGTTATCTTTAACCATAATACTGGTTCATCAATACCTAAAATTGACAATCAATTAGATTATTGTTTAGCCGTGTCAATCATTCGGATTAAGTTCTAACGATCAACATAGTCAAACATTTAGTCTTTTAGTTTAACTGATTCAAACCAATAGGTTTAATTATCTATTAAATTTACTTCAAAACCTAAAACCTGGAGATTGGTTACCTTTTCATAATTGTTTACAAATCAAATCAATAGTCTTTTCGTTTAACAAATCTTATAAACCGCTTAACATTATTTGTCTGCTTAGTATAATTAGTCAGCAAGAATTGAACTTTATTAGCACTTTCCACTGATTCCCTGTGGATTCGACACGTTACTTGCCCTTGCTAGTAAATGTGTTTTACAAATGTTTTTGGAGATTGGTTACCTTTTCATAATTGTTTACAAATCAAATCAATAGTCTTTTCGTTTAACAAATCTTATAAACCGCTTGACATCGTTTGTCCGCTTAGTATAATTAGTCAGCAAGAATTGAACTTTATTAGCACTTTCCACTTTCCACTGATTCTCTGTGGATTCGATACGTTACTTGCCCTTTCTAGGAAAGGTGTTTTACAAATGTTTATTAGCACTTTCCACTGATTCCCTGTGGATTCGACACGTTACTTGCCCTTGCTAGTAAAGGTATTTTACAAATGTTTTTTTATTGATCTTTTAACATCAATAAAATACTAATATATCTTTTTATAGAATTGTTACCGGAAAAGAAAATACCCAACGACTCTTAAATTGAAGATGCAGATTAAGATAGAACAAGGTTTTATAAAACCCACGCATCGAGTTATCAAATCGGGTTGGTGACATAACTCTAATGTTTACCCGTGAAGCTTCAACCGGATTTGAAACAAAAGATTTAATACAAAGACATTTAATATATGTTAAGTCTCTCTAATAAGAGAGTAACATTTTTTTTTACATTAAATCATTTCCGTGAACCGTTGCAATTTACAATCAAAAGATCCACAGAAAACCATTTACTTCTCTCTCTCTCTCTCTCTCTCTCTCTCTCTCTCTCTCTCTAGCATTGTCGTTGGTAAACCACTACAGCACCACCATTTGAATAAAAAAAAATCATCCAACAGCTACATGCAAAGTCATCGCCTAAAAAATCACCACCCAATAAAGGAATTGTAGCATGAGAGATATATGGAGTTGGTGCTTGCAAACTGTTGCAACTCAAAACTCACAACAAAGTTTATTGAATTCAACAACATGCAATTCATTTAAAGCAAAAAATCAGTTCAAGTAACAGGAACTAATCAACAACAAATCGTCCCAAGTCATCGATTTAGTAAGCATTATAAAGGCAAAAGCATTGACCTGTACGTAAATAAGAATCACAAATAGGCTCAGATGAGTCTACTCGCATCAGCATAGCCTTTATCACATGCTATGAAATAGAATCGAATGTAGTTTGGCGTCAAATACGACCGGTAACACCCGTCTCTTATTCTCTCTTTAGAAACCCCTTCTTTGTTTCTCTCCGTAGATATTAATGAGACCGTATAAGTCCACGAATTGTCGGTGGTCCGCAAAGGAGCGGATAAACCGAACACAGTCGCGGAAAGTGTATGAATAGAGAGAAACTGGGGAGGACAGCCTCCATTTAACATCATTGACAGAGAAAAATGGAAAAGCAAGATGAGATGAAGATATAGTTTGTTGGTGACGGTAGTTGTTTATTTATGAAAGTTGAGAGCAAACATACACGTGTTGATTTTGGAGATAGTAGAAAAAGCCACGTAGTACAATTCAAACAGAGAGACATGTGAGGTCCAATAGAAAAACAAAACCACCTACAAAGCACCATGTACAACTTGTTAAAGTTGTAAATTAATATAGATACAAGCATCATGATATTATCAAGTGCAAATATAATTCAACTAAAATTGGGACATAAAACATGAACAATAATCTGTGACAACCTGAATCATGGAGACAACGTAGGTAAATTTCAATCCGACCGACCAACGACGAACCAGACAACATTCACCCCCTGCAAATTAACCAAAAATCAATCAACATGTAACATCCTTCAAATAAGATACTAATTGACCAATTTCTATATAACAATAGCAACTTTGTTAAGATTTATCGATTAAAATTAGGGTTTCGAAGTACATGCACCCTACCTGATCATCGCAACCGTCGCCTAGGGTTTCAAAATCGAACCCTACCTGACCATCGCAACCGTCACGTAGGGTTTCGAAATCGAGCCCGGAAACAGTTGGCGGTCAATTAAAGATGAATCAGAGCCTACTGGCACCACCGATGCACTACAACACCGCCATCGCCATAGATGACAACATTGGATGAAACTGGTGGTGTGAGGTGGTCTTGGAGCCAAAGAACGGTGGTGGTGGCATGCATTAGACAAAGTGTGTAGAGTTCCATTTCAATTTGAAGTTTTGAACGGATGAAAGAAGAAGATACGTGTGTAGTGGAAGAAGAAGAAAGGTGGAGGGCTCAGAGACACGTGGAAGCAAAAAGCTTGGTACAATAGTTAAAACATGATGTACAACTATATAAGCCTAAGATCTCCCACAAATGTAATATATATATATAATATAATATGCAAATGCAATGAATTTGTAAACGATGATGAGGAGTTATTACACTATTTGTCGGCTTATATTTTTATATGGGTGTATTTGCTTTTTTCACGTTATAACGATCAATTTTGTTTGAATGGATGGATTAAGTTGATTTATTTGTATGTTAACTTTTGAATTTTCATTTTTAATTTTTAGGCCCTAACCAAATGTATCTTATGCAATTAAATAACAAAAATTTTGGTCCAAAATCCAAATTCACAACTTTGGGTCAATTTTTTTTGGCAAAAAAAATTACAAGCTTTAACAGTAAATCGAAAAAATCAAAACCGAGTAAATAGGGCGGTGTTGTGGTTTGAATGCAAAGAAATGATGCCTTGGTTGTAAGGAGATGGGAATATATCGTGGAAATCAGGAATCATACCACAACACCACACTATTTACTTTGGGACACGTTATTTATCTCCCTCATGTTGGTTGTGGGACAAGTCTGTGGGGGGACATCCAATGGTGGCATACACCATAAAAATACAACGGAAGTCGTTATTGAAACGAGAAAGCCATTACAGCATTCCAATTGGAAGAAACAAAGAAACCTGATAATCAACTATCTGGTGCTCAAATATACTCTACCTTGATTGGCTAAGAAGATGACAACTAAAGAAGTCACACGCCATGATAACGCAATTGGATGCTAGTCCAAAGCCGTGTGAATAAATACGATCTCAATTGTGTTCTCTCAAGGTTATCGATCTAAATTGAAACAAACCGGCCGAACTCTTGGCTGGTTCACCCTTACGAATAAGGGTGTTCATCGGATCGGATAACGGATTATTCGTTTTTTTGGTTCGGATTTGAAATTTTTAGGACCCTATCTGAAATCCGATCCGATCCAAATTAGGGGTGTTCCTATCCGATCCGAATTAAGGGTGTTCCTATCCGATCCGAATATGTTAAATTGAATTCATATCGGATTCGGATAATCTGAAATAATTCGAATAACCCGAAATAAACCGCATAACAAACATTCAAACAAACTGCTAATTAAATGAAAACAAAATCGGAAAATTGAAAGAAAGCGTACACAAATAAAAGTCTAATTAAATCCATGATTAATCATAATTCAAAAAATTAAATTAGTACTCGAATAAAGTCAAACTTCAAATAGTTAAAAGTATCTTATTTATTTTGATTATTCAGATATCCGAATAATTCGAACTATCCAAATTTTTATGAAATCCTGATCTGAATGCTAAGTAGTTCTTCGGATTCGGATCGATCCGGTCCTAATAAGAATTCAGATCGGATTATTTGGGTTTTGGTTTCGGTTCGAATTTTGGTTTTCAAATTTCCTAAAACACCCCTAATTACGACTAATGACAAAAGGGCGGTGCAAAGGTGGGTTAGCAACAATTAGACATCGATGACGACGACTAGGGTGGTTTGTAACACCGCGAAATTTTCGACTTAAATTTTGTGCCAAAAATGTCAATTTTAAAAGTTCAGGGACTTAATGTCACACCCGGCCCTGAACGGCGGAAACAGCCGGGCGCGCGCGAGTGGGGATTGATACTCAAGCACGGGCCATTGCAAACATTCAAGATAAGATTTTCATTGCGCATGAAATGTTTAATACAAATACATTACATTGTTTAAAAATTACATAAAATCATCCAAGTATAAAAACTGTTGAAGATTTCCACGCCATATCCCCTTGCGCGGCGAGAACAACCACGCGCATCGAAGGGATAGAACTAAAATCTTCCAAAAAGCTAGTTTTAGATGTTCAGCGTGAGGTGCTCTAAGTGTGACTCCATGCGCTACCTAGTTATCTCCTGAAAGACACGTAAAACATTTGAATCAGTATAAACTGAGTGAGTTCACAAGTTTTAGTAACTTGATAAATCGTATTGCATCATAATCTTGATAAAAATCATTCTGAAACATAATTCTGATAGCATCATTAAAACACATGCTTGGTAAAACATAGTTCTATCAACACATTCTGATAAAATCGTTCCGCGAGTTACGCGCGAACATTTCTGGGAACTGTGCTCGTCTGTGTAAGTGGCGCTGCCACTACGAGTGAAATAAGTAATACCGTCCCGCGGGTTACGCGTGGATATTTCTGGAAAGCCGTGCTCGTCTGTGTAAGTGGCGCTGCCACTACGAGCGAATATTACTGTAATACCGTCCCGCGGGTTACGCGCGGACGTTGTGCCGGAAAACAAGGCGCTCGTCTGCGTAAGAGGAGCGACCTCTACGAGCGGGCTCAAACCCATAGTACTGCCCCATGACCATACTAGGCACTCGTCTGCGTAAGAGGTGCGACCCCTACGAGTGGGCGGATCAAACCAGCAGTCCCTACCCTTAGAGTTCCAATGGTAAAGTGATCACTTACTCGAGTTCTGGCGCACATACATCGTAAATCATAGATAACCGTTTGCATTGCTCGTCATGAAACATAATTTTAAACACATAATCGCTTGCATAGCTTGTAAGTATACCATGATAAAACATTATTTAAGTACGTGTCCCTCGCCCCGAAAATAGTTTAAAAATAGTGAAAACAGTGAGAATAGGGGCTGTGAGACTCACCTGTGGTTCTTGTTAAGGGATTAATCGAGATTCGGGTTTTCTTGGTGTTGGCCTTTGAATTGAAGGTCTAGAATACGATTAAATAACAAGAAGTATATAAGAAATAGGAGAATATAAGGTTTGGAAAGTAGATCTCAAGTTTATAATCTCGGCTTACCTAGTAACTGGAACGGAATCGAAAATAACGGATGCTTGGGAGATGTTTAGTGCAAGTTTGCAGTTCTTAAGAGAGAAGTTTGAAGTGTGTTTGGGTGATAATTTAGGTTACATATTTATAGGCAAACTCAAGGGAACACAATCCCTTGCTTTAGGGGATTGTAATCTTTTCATATCTAGGTGTAATGATGATAAAGTATGGAAATTATTATTGTTTATTGTTTATTTAAAAGTGGAGTAGTGGATAAAAGATTTTGATTTGATTTGGTCAGGACATGCAGGTCTGTGGTTGGTGGGAGTAGGGTGGCTGACAGTTGACTTTTCATGTTACAGTGTGCTTTTTCAGGTACTTTTGTCAGTGTACAGTAAAAAGTGGAAAATCTCTGAAACACGCTACTGTTTCCTTTTGGGCGGGAGTAATTTCCTTACGTCTAGAGAATAGACTAAGTGTTCTGTGCGTATCACTTTGTGCGCATAGCTTTCTGCGTGAAGGACATTTCTTTGCTGCGGGTAGGTGCGTAACCTTCTCGCAGTTAGGGACATTGAGTTTCATTTGTAGATTCTCCAGGTGGTCTTGGTATTTCAACATAGTGATCAGTCATGTTGAAGTCAATTCCATCTTGGAGCTTCAGACAAACTAGCTTTCAATGTTCCCGCCATGCGGGGAGGTTAGTTCCCTTCCGCACGCGCATAAACGATTTAGGATGCACCCGCCTTAGCATCGTGCGGGATGGTCGACCCATTAGACAACATAACGTTAAGTTACATGAAAACATAAAGCCAAAACATTCGCGCATGGCGCATATAACATATGCCCACGCTGGTTCTTAACACGGTGCGCTCGCGCAGGGCGCACATAATATGCCCGCGCTGACTAACATGGCGCGTTCGCGCACGGCGCATATAACAAATGTCCGCGCTGATTCTAACATAGCGCGCTCGCGCAGGGCGAACATAACAAATGCCCGCGCTGATTCTAACATAGCGCGCTCGCGCAGGGCGAACATAACAAATGCCCGCGCTGATTCTATATGGCGCGCATAATATTTACAATCACCTAATTATTAGGTTGATTACTTAGTTTAAGGGATTGGGAATTTACCGGGTGTCACACTTAAAATAAAAATATGGAAAAAGTGAATCTTCGTGCGACGCGAAGATGCTAGCACACATTTCAACGTTATCCGATTGCGTGTCGACACGTGTCACTCCAGGATTGACATGCAAAATTGCGGCGCCGCCCATGTAACTTCGCGCGGCGCGAACCGTCATACCTTGCATCTTCGCGCAGGGCGAAGATGCACAAATCGTGCCTATAGATAGGCAGCCACGGATTCAAGTCCATTCATCCCATTCTCACCTTCATTTTCACACACTTAAGCATAGAGAAGCGTGTTAGGTTGTTGAGAAGCTCCGAGGTGCCGTTTTCTTGAAATTCGTGCAAGTATTTATGTTTTAACGAACTGTAGAGCCGTTAAGCGAGTTAAGAGCAAGGTTCTGACAACCAAGCCGTCATTCTGCCATAGTGTTAGCATCCTCGTACATTCACTAAGGTAGAATTTAAGTTTAAGTTATTGTCTATCATATTATAATAGCTTAGACTTAGTCAAGGCTATGACCTTTAACCTTGAAAATATTTTCAAAGCATTCATAAACTGTTTTCAATAAACATTACCTCTATAAGGGTAATGATATACAAAACTATATTTTGACGGGCATGTAGTAACTAGAAGGGGGTATCATTAGTAGACTCTTCTTGCCTAAGGTAAGTAATTCGTACACATCCCAATCAATCGCGGGACCCGTTACTTACCTGGAGAAGTTTGCCAACGTTATAAACTCTATTAGGCCAAAGCATGCTATACCAAACGTCGCACTAATACAATCATGATTTCAAAATACATTCACAAACATAATCAAGGTTAAAACCAGATTTATAGTCTGCAGTCTAATCAAGAAACACCATCAAAGTGATCATTCAAACCTATTTGTTTATAGGTTAACAATCATTCACAAACAAGCACAGTTTTATCAATCACACCAACGATACAGGTGAATACGTTAAACCTTTTCAGTCAGTCATTAAGGTAAACAGGTTGTTTATCTTAAACAGTCAGTCAAATATGAGATTACGTGATCTCTAAATTTAAAGGATTACGTGATTCCTAAGTCACAAGGTAGATAATAAAAGCAACTCAGACCGAGTACACATGTGTCTGGATCCAAACATATCTGTTAACCTTTCAATCAAGGCTACGTGGCCGCATGCTAACAGACATAACGAAAGTTCTTCAACGGACATTAGTTCTTGGAGAACCATAATTGTGTGTGTATGACATTGGCACAAGTTCCTAGAAATAAGAAACGTTTCTGCTAAGTTTGTTCCAAAACTATCTTGTCAGTCAAATGCTTTCAGAGTCAACGATTCACCAGCATATCGCTGACGTATTTTTCCCCTCATTACAGGAATGCAAGCATAATATAGATATAGCAAGGCATAAGAGTCATTCGTGAAGTTAGATGCTCGCAGATGGAGATGGCTCAGTTTTAAAAAAATAAAATATTGTAAACAAGAATAAAACAAGGTTTGTAAACTAAATACTTGGATATTTATTATCCAAGAAAATTTTAAAATAAATTATTATTTTATTTACAATCAAAGACTTCCGCTAATAACCCGTAACTCTGATATATATTTTCAAAACAAATACCAACTACGGGTGTCACGCCTAGGCCCTAAGTCAGGGTGTGACATGGTTCTGGTTGGCGACAGCGGCAATTGCTCACCCCGACTAGCGACAATATGATATAGGTGACTTAAGGCATCGATACTTAGATTTGGTTGGGCGACTCATCAAGCGAGTTCTCGATTAAGTCGGTGAAGAAACTTTTTATTCAAAACAAAGACAACAGCAATAATTATGTTATGAAATGGTTTGAGCGAGTTCCGTTCTACCAGTTTAAGCCCAAGGTAAAATTTTGGTTTAGACTTTAAAACAAACACTTAGTGGCTCATTCATGACATTTATCTTCTGATTTTAAATATTAACCGAACGGTCTTCGACAATCTACCATTGAATTGAAATGTTCTCAATATTGCCATCGAGCACCTTTCAGATTTTTTTTATTATTGATCAACTTTTGGATTATTTTTGTTATAGAATCATGTATTTTTAGATTATTTTTGAGTTGAAGTCGTATTATAAAATTATAGGGTGAACTAATTAACCTGGTTAAACCGTCAAATACAACTGATTATACAATTTCTAGGTTAAAAAACCAGTTTTTAAAACATTAATAAAATGTATTGCCACTTTATAGTTAAATTTTATTTCGAAATTTATAATCATATTATACTATTAACATGTATGTATGTATAGCCAACCACTTTATGTGTAAATTTACTTTCCTTTCTTTTGTGTGAAGGAAAAGTATAGCTCCCTTAGAAAAAAGCATTATTGTAACACGTATATTTGGCATTAGAAGCTTTTATTTATAAACCTAAGTTAGAAAAAGCAACCAATAAAAACGGTATTAAATTAATAAAATGAAATGAAAATGAAAATAGTAAAGTAAAAGTAAAGTAGTAATTGGGACAATTGAAGTCAAATGCGGGGTTTGACGAGCATCTTTCTTTTCTTTTTGAGCTTCCGTTCCAATTCCATCGCATATTGCCAGATTATTAATAAATAATATTATTGTTATTAGTGATAAGCACTCCCTCCTCCCTCCCTCCCTCCCTCCTGTCATTCATCATCATTCTCCCCATCTCTTGAACCAACCAGATTCTTCTTCGACTTTGCTTTGCTCAAACCCACTGGATCTGAATCTACCTTCATCCGCAAGGTATGTATTAACTAGGTTTTGCTTTGCTCGTTCTATATGTGTATTGATCTCCATAATTTATTTGAATATTATTGGATTTGGTGTGATGATGATGATGATGATGTTCAATTGTCTGTCTGATTCTAGAAAGTGTTTATTATTGGATTTCGCATCTGATGTGTATTTGTGGCATTGAATTTGGTGACTGTTAATGTATTGAAGTCTGTGTAAGGTAGACAGGTGTATGTGTGTGTGTGTGTTTATAATTTGGGGGATTTTGGTTTTCGGGCCTGCCTGCACATGAAATTAAGTAATTGGCATTACACCAACGCAGCTTTCATTTTCAAATTCTTTATCAACTTTAATTAAGGCTAAGTGTACTGGAGTACCGCCCCAGCACCAGGTGGCAGTCCAGAGGGGCATTATTCGGTGGCGGTTGGGGCAACTGAGGGGTGGGGTGAAGATGACCTGCCGGCCGTTAGTGGATGTGGCTCTGTTGTGTTGGTGGGTAATGCCTTGGGCATTACCCGGCCACACTTGGTCTAATGGACATGTAGGGTTATCAAGACAACTGATAGCAGGAGGCTTTCCTGTGGTTTATCGTCAATTTGTATAAGTCACTAGGCGCTAGTCAAGCAGTCGCACCTAGGATGAGGCTTTCCTGTGGTTTATCGTCAATGTTGTATAAGTCACTAGGCGCTAGTCAAGCAGTCGCACCTAGGATTAATCAGATTGAAGTTTTTATATGTAAATTTTCAGATTTATATATATATATGTGTGTATGTGTGTGTAGTTATATACACATCAATATGAATATGATACTTTAAAATAGTTCAAAATTCAAAGTTTTAACCTTTAACATAATAAACAAGTACTTAAAAGCTTCTGGTCTAGTCATCTAGGTCAAAAAGTGTATTTGGGCCGATTTTGCTGGGCCGGATTTCACTAACAGGCTTCTGGACATTTTGGGATAAGCTGGGCGATTTGGACGGATTTTATCCGACTTGGACCGATTTTGAACAACGCCAAGTTGAGCGATTGGACCGATTTTATTCAACTCGGACTGATTTCTAGAGCCTCCGATTAGCCAAAATTGAGGCGCCTGAGGTCTGATTAGCGCCTAGGCACCGATTAATCGCCGCCTAGGCTGATTTTTCAATACTGTTTGTCGTGATGTCAAATCGACATTGAGCAATTTTTTTTCATAATGTTTTAGTTTATAGTGATGTAATACCTGAAAAGAAAGTGGCAGTATACAGTTTGTTCATCGAATGTAGTTACTGGTGTTATGTTTTCTAATCTTGTAAACAGATTGAGCTGTTTGGTATACCTTACTAGAATTGACATGACTAATTGTGCCTTTTTAGATCTTGTTTTCAATATTTAGATTATAGTGAGCATCAAACTTATGTTTCATTGCCTCACCAAAAGCCGTTCTGATTATCTTCTTAATTTCCTAGACCTCCACTGACCTTTTTAACGCATTTCAGGGGATTTTTTGCACACCGTCTCAATATTCAGGTTGTAGCTTTAAAAAGCCACATACTAAAGTAAAACGGTATGTCTGTTTCTATGAGAGATTTGGATCCAGCCTTTCAAGGAGCTGGACAAAAAGCGTATCCTTTGTTCTTTCATATTTTATTTTATTCTCTTACGCAATTGATGATTTGGGGTGGGGTGGGGGGTGGGTTAGTTGATTATGTCAAATTTTGTTATCAACCATAATGTATCAAATAGTGGTACACAGAATTTGTAAATGCTATCAACTATAATTTCTGTCATGCATTTAGTAGATTACATGTTTTATAATGTCAGTTTTTTTGGTTATCATGGATGGTTGTCGGATTTGTCTTCCCTAAACAAATTTATAGAGGAATTGAAGTGTGGCGCATTGAGAATTTTAAGCCGATGCCTGTTCCACAATCTTCTTATGGCAAATTTTTTACAGGGGACTCCTATGTTATTTTGAAGGTTTGTTTTCTGATCTTAATTCAGTTGAATAATTTTTTGCTATTTTATTATCCCGTATGATTGTTTCATGTAAGAAAGCATAACTTGTTCATACTTGAATCTTATGCTGCAAGTAATTTACACTTGACCCTTTTGTACCAACACCTGTGTGGCTATGTGGTAAATATCATTCTATTGTGCGGTGTCCTAACTTAAAATTACACTATCCATACAGTGATTGTGAAGATGTTATAAGTGATGCCACCAAAGATAATTATCTGCTTTGCTTATCCAAAAAAGTTGTCAGTTGTAACTAGTTAGAATGGAGTGCTTTGCCGTCCAGAATTGTTAGAATGGAGTGCTTCGCAATCCAAAAATTACCTATTGAGCTTGTAGGTTATTAGCAAATAAATATACTCTGAAACTTCTACCTTTTCTTTACTTATTTGCTAATCATCTTATACTTTGCTTGAAGCCAAAGATATTTTATTGTGTAGATAACATTTTTAGGCAAGACAACTTTTAATTTTTTATACATAATACATAAACAAATGAAACAACATTTGCAATCCACAAATTGCCTATTGAGCTTGTAGGTTATTAGCAAAAAAAATATTCTCTGAAACTTCTACGGTTCTACCTTTTCTTTACTTAGTTGTTAATCATCTTATATTTTGCTTGAAGCCAAAGATAGATTATTGTGTAAATAACATTTTCAGCGGAGACAACTTTTTATACATAATTAATTTAAGTATCAGCAACAGCATGCCAGTACTCCCTCCCATAAATTTAATAAATGCTAAATTACACAGCTGTATAGAAGTGTTGGAGTGTTGGAGTCAGTCCAACATCTAATGATTAGGTGTGTAAACGAACAGGTTGAACACAAGCGGGGCATGTTGATGTTTGTGCGTTCAACTTTAATCGGACAAGCGACCGAACATGAAAAATTAAACAAACAGGGGTTTCTTGTTCATGTTTGTTCACTAAGAAAATGAGCGCGTTCGTGTTCGTTTATGTTCTTTTATTAATAGTATAAACTAATGGTTTACCAACGTAAACGAACACAAACAAGCATAAAAGCGAATATAAACAGATTGTGATGAGCCTAATAATATAACTGTACTTAATTGTGATGAGCCTACAAAGTTTAAGTTAATGTATAAGCGAATGTAAGCGAACAAACTCAAACCTGCGTAAGCTAATGAACATAAATGAATGTAAGTGAACGAACATTCTGTTGGATCTAATAATAAAACTGTACATGATTGTAATGAGCGTACAAAATTTAAGTTTATAAAAATATATAAGCGAATGTAAGCGAACAAACTCTAACAAACGTAAGCTAAAGAACATATATGAATGTAAACGAACGAACATTCACGAGCATAAATGAACTAACAAGACATGTTATCATGCTTGTTTGTTTAACTAAATGAACAAATATTTTGTTCATGTTTGTTCGTTTAATAAATTAGTGGACATAATTGCACTTCCCGTCGAATTATTTACTGAACATTTGGTTCGTTACAAGCCTATAAGTAATAATAATTTTTTTATATGATACAATAAGGAGGAATCACATGAAGCAAACTAACTAGTGGACCTCTCAGTAGGATTCGAACCTAGATGAAGCTCTGACCACCTGACAGAGAAAAAAGAACGAACGGATCTTGTAGGATTCCCAACAAATTCTCGATTTCTTCCGGAAGCATATGATTAATCATCTGCTTCTCACGTTCCGTGAATGGCCGGGACATTGAGGAATATCCAGAAAGGCATTTCGGGAATTGGTTTGATTCTATCTCTGTTCCTTCCGTTTGAAGAAAGGAAGGATCCCAAAGAAGCGATCTTTCTTTTAGTTGTTGAATCTCTCTTTGATTGAGCAATGTGTGATATTCCGAATCCTCATTAGTAATGGAATCAAAATGATCTCTGAATTGATCAGAAGATCTTTCAATTGGCTAGAATCCCTTACTTGAACGAAACCAAATCTTGTGGAATCATATTGAATATTTGACGATACATTCCGTACCTTCGGATCATCCCTATAATATACAAAGACAAACTCCAAATATTTGAGATCTTTCTCTTTGAATAATATCTCAATTCCAGCGATGGTTTCATTAGATATCTTACAACTAGAATTGCTCTTTTTTCGATCCAATCCCTCCACCATTGTGAACCCCGGTTAGATTCGGGCATGCTACACTTTTTAGTTATTGGGAGAACCCAAGTACTCTTTTTCGAATTAAGGAAAGAACTCTCATAGATCTTTTTTCCTTTTGAAAGATACAGGAGCGAAACAATCAACCTATTGATATTGGAAGACCCAACGGATTCTTCCAATGTATCATTTCTGGGTCCAACGGAATTCATAGGTATAGGAAGAAGCCCTGTCAAATAGAGATTTTTTCTTTCGACCATATTTCGATTGTTAATACGATATATAAGGACCACTACTCCAAAGAGTATTACACCCTTGATTGTGAAATATCGATTGCTGTTTCTTCAACAATTTCTGATCTCTAGTGGACCTCTCAGAAGGATTCGAACCCTGAGAAAAGAAAGATCTTGTTGTTTCTTCAGCAATTTTTTTTAACTGATACGATAAGGAGGAATCACATGAAGCAAACTAACTACCATCTTAAAGAAGTTGGCAAATAGGTTGTCTGGCTTGAAAATGTGACCTAAAAGGAACCATATCAACTAGCTGGACATCCCAAAATGGAAAATTTTGCAATTTCCACATGAACAAACTAATAATTTGGTTGGATTTAAGCCTCAAAACAAGAATGTACAGAAAAGAAGAAAACAAAAAGAAGTTATACTTTATTTTACAAAATTTGAAACTTATCTCTTTTGTCTTACTTATCATTGTTTACTAAGTGATCCATTTTTACACTTTCAACAGACTATTGCTTTGAAAAGTGGTGCATTACGTCATGACATCCATTATTGGCTAGGCAAAGATACAAGTCAGGTGGGGTTCAACTTGGATTTCTTCTATTCATGATACATCTTATATAATCATAAAAAATATATACTGAATTTGATTGTTTTGTTTCGGTTACAGGATGAAGCTGGAGCAGCAGCACTAAAAACAGTTGAACTTGATGCAGCTCTCGGAGGACGTGCTGTTCAATATCGAGAAGTACAAGGACACGAAACCGAGAGATTCTTATCATACTTCAAACCATGCATCATACCTCAAGAAGGTGGAACTGCATCTGGTTTTAAGCATGTTGAATCCGAGGAACACAAGATCCGTATGTTTACTTGTCAAGGAAAGCATGTGGTTCATGTAAAAGAGGTTCCATTTTCTCGATCTTCACTGAATCATGATGACATATTTATCTTGGACACCGCCAATAAGATATTTCAGTTTAATGGATCCAATTCATGCATTCAAGAAAGGGCTAAAGCACTAGAGGTTGTGCAACATATCAAAGATACATATCATGATGGGAAATGTGACATAGCCACTGTTGGTAAGTGGATATTATATTGGTAATCTAAAAGGTTTAAATGATGTTCATGATTAAAGTCGTATTTATGTTTTTGTTTCTTGGATAGAGGATGGAAAATTGATGTCTGATGCTGACACTGGAGAGTTCTGGGGATTCTTTGGTGGCTTTGCTCCACTTCCAAGAAAAACAGCTACAGATGACATCAAGATTGATGATGCAACTCCCACTCAGTTATTTTGGTAATATGCTCATACTTGATTACATATGCATGTTTAACTTGTATGAAGATGTTTCATCTCTTGTTGATGAATAAAATAGTTCATGTGGACTTGATGTTTGTGATGAGTGTGGTATAAAGACAAGATCACTTTAGCTATATCATAAGCTATTAACATAATGAATGAGATGGGCTTTATCTACTTAAATGAAGAGGGGTGATGACCGGTAAATTGATGTTTATGCTTTTGGATATTCTTTTTTGTTTAATATGTTTATACATACCTGTGTGGGTTGATTCATTTTAACTGTTGATTTGACATGTGTGATTTATGTAAATATCAAACCCTGAATAGAACAAAGGTTGTCCTTGTGAATGGTGTCTATATTTCATGCAATATTATCATGCATATGCAAGTTAGAACCATGCTAAGTTCTTTTTCTTATATAGTAAGGTTCGTTAAATCTCATATATCTCTGTTTGACTGTTTTGAAAACCGTTCGGTTTCGGTTTTTAGGGTTTTCACAATGAGTGCTTAATACCAAACCAAATTTTTAGGAGAGAATTACAAGAACCGCATAAATGTACCATTTTCTTAAATTATTACACATAAGGTGGCCATGTAACCACATAACCGCCTCCTTTTTCTCTTCTAGTTTTATTCACAAGCACTACGTACAAGTTGCTTATGCGGTTCTCTCAGTTCTCTACTTAATTCGTTCCGTTGAACAAGCCCTATGCGGGTGGGTTTAATTGTTCAAAAGAGAATCAGACAATATTTAGGAATCACTTGATTCACTGATGAATACATCTATTCGTTGGTGAAGACACTACTTTTGGAATCCATGTATTCACTAACGTGGTTTTTATATATTTAGCGACTCTGACAATTGAACCCATCGCTAAATATATATATTTACTATTTTTATTGGGCACATTTAATGTTTGTGAAGTCTAGCATGAGTCTTCTTTGCCTTTCAGTACTATTTATTTTTATCATTGTTCTGCAACCACCTTATCTCAGATGGCTTGTTGTATTATACTATTATTCTTGATATGAATGGAAAATAAAATTTATGTTATTGTGCATGTGAAATATGAATGTCTGATAAAATTCTGTTTTCAAAATGAAACACTAATGAACTTTACATATATTGTTATTGTAATGAAGTGTCGAGAAGGGGCAAGCAGAACCTGTTGCTGCTGATTCCTTAACAAAGGAATTGCTAGATACAAATAAATGCTATCTTTTGGATTGTGGGCCTGAACTTTATCTATGGATGGGGAGAAGCACTTCTCTTGATGAAAGGAAAGTTGCAAGTGGAGCTGCTGAAGTAAAAATTAATGCTTTCATTTTCTCATACTTGTCATGATATTTAATAATATACATCATCTTCACCTATTATTGTTGACTTCATTTTTTAGGAATACCTGCGTAGCCGGGATAGACTAAAATCTCATATCATCCGTGTTATTGAAAATTTTGAAACGGTAACTTTCCGTTCAAAATTCGACACCTGGCCTCAATCAGCTGAGGTGGCAGTCTCTGAGGATGGTAGAGGCAAGGTGGCTGGTTAGTGGTTACATCATCTACACTTATGCTTTGCAAGATTTGAAAAGAAATTTTAAACTTTTATGTGATTATTTTTAGCACTTTTAAAGCGGCAAGGGGTTAATGTGAGGGGTTTACTTAAAGCTGCTCCTGCTAATAAGGAGGAACCTCAACCATATATTGATTGCACTGGAAATTTACAGGTGATTTATTGAATATATAATATTAATAATATACATAATGAGCGTGCAGTTGTTCTTACATGGTTTCATATTTATTTATTAACAGGTTTGGCGTGTAAATGGTCAAGATAAGATTCTTCTTCCAGTTGCTGACCAGTCAA
The DNA here is from genome assembly GCF_021521415.1 of Bidens hawaiensis. Taxonomy (NCBI): domain Eukaryota; kingdom Viridiplantae; phylum Streptophyta; class Magnoliopsida; order Asterales; family Asteraceae; genus Bidens; species Bidens hawaiensis. Next base: position 37,699 of record NW_027495897.1, read on the forward strand.
AGTTCTACAGTGGAGAATGTTATATTTTCCAATATAATTATCTTGGTGAAGATCAAGAGGAATGCCTTATAGGGACATGGCTTGGAAAGCAGAGTGTTGAGGTATTTTTTTTATCAAACTTTCTGGTTTTCGTGTATGGAACGAAACCAGATATTGAAATAGATCTAAAGAACTTATAATAGTTTTCCACATCGTGCTGAAGGATGAACGGAGTTCAGCTACCTCACAGGCAAACAAGATGGTCGAGTCGCTCAAGTTTATAGCTTCTCAGGTTAGTTACTTTAATCATTAATTTAGCATTACCTATTTGCTTGTCTGTTGCTAATATCACGATGTGTTTGTACTGATATTTTTCGTTTATGTGTGTTTAGTTACAAGTTTATGAAGGAAGTGAACCTATTCTTTTCTTTGCAATCTTTCAGAGCTTTCTGGTTCTTAAGGTGTGCTTTAACCTCAAAACACTATAATAAAGAAAAAACCTTAAATTTGAATCATGAAGTTATTAAATTATGAAATTTTCAGGGTGGTATAAGTGATGGATACAAGAATTTTATATCAGAGAAAGAAATTCCAGATGACACCTACAAAGAAGACGGGATTGCGTTATTTCGAGTTCAAGGTTCTGGACCAGAAAATATGCAAGCAATCCAAGTTGAGCCCGTAAGTATAGTTTGAATATATTCATTTTTGTTCTTGCTACTTCAAATATTTTAATTTCTTTTTTACTTTGATCAGGTGGCTTCATCATTAAACTCTTCATACTGTTACATATTACACAGTGGTTCTTCAGTCTTTACATGGATTGGAAACCTTACGACTCCTGAAGTTCAGGAACTCGTTGAGAGACAACTTGATGTCATTAAGGTTTGAAATTTCTTCATAAGACCTTTTCTTTACCTTTGGTTTCTCTAGTGAAATACATGCTGAATATTTGTTAATATACTTGCAGCCAAATATGCAGTCAAAATTACAAAAAGAGGGTTCGGAGTCTGAACAATTTTGGGAAATTTTGGGTGGGAAATCTGAATACCCGAGTCAGAAGATTGCAAGAGATGCTGAAAGTGATCCTCATTTGTTTTCATGCACATTTTTAAAAGGTTGAATTAACTACCAAACTGAATTCTTTGTTCCTTGTGAGAAATGTATAATATACTAATTTGATATTTTTGCTTCTTGCTGGTTTAGGAGTTTTAAAGGTCACTGAGATCTACAACTTTAACCAAGATGATTTGATGACTGAAGATATATTTATTCTTGATTGCCACTCAAGCATCTTTGTTTGGGTCGGACAGGAGGTTGATCAGAAACTGAAAACACAAGCATTAGTTATTGGGGAGGTACGTATATGACAGTGCTTTTAAGTTTATTGTTTCATTTTTCTGCCAAAATTTACTTTTTGCATATGACTATGTGACAATAACACACTTGCAAATTTAACAGAAATTTGTGAAACATGATTTTCTTCTTGAGAAATTATCTCATCAAACGCCAATATACATCATAAATGAAGGAAGTGAGCCACATTTCTTCACACGTTTCTTCACATGGGATTCAAATAAATCTGCTGTAAGTCATAACCTTGAAACTACAAGTTGAAGCATTACCAGCCAAATATATAACTTTTATAATTTTTAATAATTTTAATATATTATTATGGCTGCAGATGCATGGAAACTCTTTCCAAAGAAGGCTATCTATACTAAAAAATGGCGGTCGTCCTACCTTGACTAATGTAAGTCACATTTTCTAATAAAATAATTTTAACTTTTCTAATAAAATAATTGTTATATTATCAGAAGCCAAAAAGGCGAGCAGCGGTAGCACACGTAGGAAGGTCGGTTACAGCTGAGAAACCACAGCAGCGTTCACGAAGCGTGTCATTTAGCCCTGATCGAGTTCGTGTACGAGGCAGATCACCAGCCTTTAACGCCCTCGCTTCCGCATTTGAGAATCCAAGTGCAAGAAACCTATCAACACCTCCACCCCAAGTGAGGAAACCTTATCCAAAGTCTGATTCCTCTAATGTTGCTGCACGGTCTACTGCTTTAGCATCAATAGCCGCCACTTTTGAACAACAACCTCCACGCGAACCACTTATGCCCCGTTCCATCAAACGTAAGATTTGTTTCAAAACTTATTATTATTATTATTATTATTATTATTATTATTATTATTATTATCTGCTATTCATTTCAAAACATGATTCCAAACTTGTTATTTTGATAGCTCGGCCCAAATCGCCACCGAAGACTGAATCAAACTCTAAAGAAAACACAATAAGCAGTAAAATGGAAGCCCTAACAATACAAGAAGATGTAAAGGAAAATGAGGTTGAAGATGAAGAAGGGCTTACTTTATATCCATATGAACGGCTTATAACAGTATCCACTGATCCTGCTCCAGATATTGATGTGACCAAAAGAGAGGTATTGTTTTTTGGAAATTTTGTAAGGAAGTATATTCAGTAAATTATTGAAAACTTTGGTTTGTGCAGACATACTTGTCTTCTGCTGAGTTCAGGGAGAAATTCGGAATGACAAAAGAAGCCTACTACAAGCTGCCGAAATGGAAGCAAAATAAGCTGAAAATGGCACTTCAGTTGTTCTGAGTTTAATGCAGCTTGAATTACAAATTCGTATTGTTCTTTTTGTTTTTTTTTAATTCTTTTAAAAACACATTTTTTAATCTCACGTTTCCCCTTTCCTAATTAAACTATTTTTCTTTTTAAATTTTGCAGAGGGTGGGTCAGATTTTCGTGTTTAGTGTGACGGTGAGAGCATTGGTGCATTTTTAGCTGCTTCTGCTCTCAAGAAGCTGGTTTGCGGTTGATATGAGAGTTGGAATGCAAGTTTCAGTCTACCCTACTCGGGTCCGTGATTAACGGGTTTTCACGGTTATCTAAAAATGTCGCTTTGTTCTTCGTTCATTTTTTTTTATGTCAATTGCACGGTCATTTTTTCTCTTTTAATGTCACGGATTTGTTGTGAGCTTGCATTTTTGTTTTTTTGTTTTTTTTTGATTATTTGATTATTTTAATTTCAAGGGTTTGTGGAAACAGACCCATTTTAGATTGTATTCTACTCCAGAGGATGGAGGGTGTGTGTACGGACGTGTCAAGTTAATAGTGACTGTGTGTTTTGCACTGTATATTTATTATTTATAATTTTGGATTTTAATAATCTTTTTATTATTTCACATGATGATACACTTGTTTTAAGAGTTTCATAAAATAATCTATCTTGTAACATTTTAATGTGCTATATCTATGTGAGAATTTATCTAGCCAAGAAATACGTGACTTAGGGTTGTGTATCTACTTTACTCACGTATAAGCATATTTTTACATTAATAGTTAGTCGAACTAATGTGGTTCTTGATTCTACCATATCTCGCATATAGAATGAATCTGCTTGGGGTTTAGCCTTAAGTGAGTTAATCAAATGTACGGATTGACCTTTTACAACTTATGTTAATGTGATCAAGACAACATATCGTGAACTGAATTGCATATGCGTTGTTATTTAATTATGTGGATATTTATTATGATTAAAGCTAGATGCATGTGAAATTGTTCTATAAAGGTGACATTTCATCTGGTAAGAACACACAAGTTTTGATAAGTCTTTATAATATTCAAAAGGAAGAAGTATAATGTTTATTAATGTTAAGTTGTTAACAAATTTCGTTTATTTATACAAAAGTCATGTGTAGGTATTACATACGATAATCTAAATGTAGGCACACTGTTAAAAAGTTATAACAAAATAATAAAAAATTGCGACGACTCAAGTAGACTGATGGTTTTTATAATTTTAAAAATAAGATGATTTATAGAAAAATTAAATTTGTTTTTGAAATAATTTAGTATTTTGTGACGAAAGCTATATATGAGCTTTAGTACAACTCATACCGGAAGTAAAGTGAAGATTTGAATTTTGAAACGAGCGTCATAAGGGCGCAAGTTTTAATCCGATCTCAACTGGGTTTTATCACAGTGGATGTTTGGGCTGCGGGTTTCCCTAAAACAAGAGATTGTGGGTTTGCACTACCCAGCCCCGTCAATGATCGCGCATGTATAAGGTTGTCTTTTGTCATTGGTTAGTAGCCGTATTTTTATTTGTTGGTTGTTCGGAAAAAAAATTGAGTTGAAAGTTACTCTTGTTTTGTTTGTGCGTCACAGGAAATCGTGATAACAATCTTTATTTTTTTCCTAAAATGAAAAATACGTTTTTTTAAACGACGACCATTTTGTGTGTTAGACCACCACACTCGTTAAATTTGGAGAGTTCCGTTGTCTCACTTCGGCTAGACTATATTGTCTTAACCGAGCTCACGCTACCTTTAGAGTTTGGCTTGGACATTCTCCCGAAAAACCATGACATTTAACAGCCGTTGTGCCAACAGAAAAGTGTTACGGGCAACAAAGTGACACAAATGAATATAAAACTAATCCACCTTCTTCTAGTGCCACTGGGCAACAAAGTGGGGATTTAAAATGAAGAATACATACAAGATATTGATAGAAACAAATATAGAAATCGTTTACATCAACTCAAAAGAGTATTTACACTTTCCTTAAACCGGCAGGAAACAACCCTCGTATTTAGGAAGGAAGGAAGTAAGAGGAGAGAGAGTTGGTTGCAGCCGTTTGATTGTGGGCTAGGTTATGGTACTAGTACTAGTACTAGTTCATCATCACCAATACCAATAGATGCGATGTCAACAACCGATAACAAATCTTCTTCTTCTTCTTCTTCTTCTGTGGAGATCACCAAAGGCATCAATGGCCTTGACAAAGTCATCCTCCGTGAAATCCACGGCAGCAGTGCTGAGGTATATATATATATATATGTATTTCAATCCGATTCATTCGCCTCTAGCAGTTACTTATTTCACTTTAGAATTGATTGATGTGATTTTATGTCATCGCATTGCTATTCACTCGATCTGGACTGGATGTCAAATCCGCTAGGTTAGGTTAGGTTAGGTTAGGTTTTCTATTTGCAGTTGGAATCTCGTTGTATGTTCCTTCTGCTTTAACTTGATTTGGCAAATGAGTTTTTGATCTGAAACTAGATCTCTGATTCGCATTCCCGGAAGCGGCTATCTGTAATTGCTGCTCCAGAATAAGATATGCATTTATTGAATTGGACTTGTTTGTTTGCAGAAACTGTCTATGATTTGTAGATCTTTGAGTTTATGTAATTTGGCTTGTGCAGAAAAGTTGTTTAATTGAATGTTACTTAAAAGTTTATATCCAGTTTTGAAGAATTGCTAGGCAGTTGGTAATTAGTACCCCTTTTAGCCTTAGGCATAGTTGATTATATTAGGTAAACTACACTTTTCTATTGTCTCGTTTATGCAAATTATGCCGGATCTCTTCTTTAAGTAACAGAGGGTTACATATATTTCTCTGCTTACTGGTAATTTGGTATACGCATTTGTGTTTGTGTGTGGAAACTTCATTTGATTTTTCCTTCACCTGTTCTTATAATGGTTGTTAGCTGGACAATAAAAGGGTTATTTTGGTATGGCTTTAGTCTCTGAAGATGATGATAAAAATAGAATATATTTACAATGTTGTGATAGTGGAACATTTGGTGTTCAAATTTGACATGAGTTAGTGATTTAGAAAGCATTATGCAGAGCTAGGCTCGAGTTTCTTTCTAGCCCTTAATGAGCTGTCTATTTCAATACGCTATGATACAATTATAGTAGATTACATTTACATATAAGAATTAAGACTTTAATACGACATTGTTTTTGTAGAATACTTTTCCAGATGAGTAGGTCCATCGTTTAAGTAAATACTTTAACGGATTGGAAAGATAACTTCCAAGTTGTGAAATTTGATAGACGGACACAGGTTGAATAAGGCTGTTGTTTCCTCTTGCTAGATTTTGGAACACTTAATTCAACACTTAATTGCCAAGTGAAGCTGTGGTGTCCCACATGTTAACAGTGGTGGGGGATGCTTGACGTTTAAGCGGCGTTAATAAGGACTTCTAGAACACTGACTAAGTGAGTGAAACAAGTCCTATAAGTTAGAAATATTTCCTTTCCAGTCCAGTGTAGTATCCTTTCAGTTTGAGATTATTCATAGAAAGATACCAAACACTGCTGTTTAGTGTAGGACACTGTAGGTGTGTTGGACAAGGTCAATTGAGAAAATTGGACGTGCACTTACAAAAGTCATGCTAGTTGGTGGGAAAGCTGCCATCAAACCTTTTGAGATATATGATAATATTGATATCTGTATTTTGCTACGCTAACCATAATATAGCATTATAATATTTGGACATAGTAGAGATATCAATCTATTCCCTTGCAAGGCTTTTTTTGTTATGCAATTTTATGTTTACCTTCTTTTAACATGGTTCTTTTTTTAATGCATTTTCATCATTTCCGTGCATCTTCATAATTCCATTTTTGTATGCATACTTGTGTTTATTCATGGCTGAAGTTTGAGCTTGAGATTTTGGTTGTATGTATTAGCTTGAATCTTTTTCCTTGGCTTGGTTTGTTTACTGAGTTCAACTAATCATAACTGAAGATTGTGCATCCTTAATGATCATTAAAATTTTTGTTCTTGCAGGTATATCTGTATGGAGCTCATGTGACATCTTGGAAAAATGAGCAAGGAGAAGAGTTGCTCTTTGTCAGTAGCAAGGTACTACCTAATTCTACTTTGAAGAATGCTTTTATGATTCTGGTTGAGGCATGCTAATATATTCATTCATGGTGTTTTTTTTCTTTCTTTTATTCTGTTGATTTTTAATTTCATACTTTGAATCGGCCCTTTGTACCTTTGCTTCCTTCATCATTCACAAGTGTATGCATTTTGCAGGCAATCTTTAAGCCTCCAAAGCCAATACGTGGTGGTATTCCTATATGCTTTCCCCAAGTATGTATTTATTATCTTTCTGCTATTTACTTCACGGCTTCTTGGATTTATTCAGGTTCTTTTTTTATGCAGTTCTCAAATCTAGGCCCTCTTGAAGCACATGGATTTGCTAGAAACCGACTATGGACCATAGAACCCGACCCTCCTGCGTTTCCACCTAATGTTAATGCCACCAACAGAGTTTTTGTGGATTTGTTACTAAAGCCCACTGAAGAGGATTTGAAGATTTGGCCTCACAGGTATATTTGATTATGCTCAAATTCTTTTTAGATATATATGATCATCAAGTTTGTTTTTTCTTTTCTTTTTTTTTTTGTTTATACACTTCTAGATTTTACTTCTCATAAATAATTTATCTAATTTGCAATCAATTCTAACTCCTAAAATTTATTTGTAGCTTTGAGTATCGACTGAGGGTTACGCTGGGACCTGCAGGAGACTTGATGTTAACATCCCGGATCAGAAATACTGATGCGAAGCCATTTACGTTTACATTTGCATATCACACCTATTTTTCAGTTTCAGACATCAGGTAAATTGGCTTTGCACCTATATTAGGACAGACTTGGTGTGTTTAGGGCTAAGTGTCATATTTATTTAACTATTCATTTTGTGTTGCAATTTTGTACTCACCAGCGAGATGAGAGTTTGTGTTTTCTTATTAATGCTTGTGCTAAAGAAAAAATATTAATATTGTTTCTCCAGTGAAGTTCGAGTGGAAGGATTGGAGACACTTGATTATCTTGACAACTTGAACAACAGGGAGAGATCTACAGAACAAGGAGATGCTATAACCTTTGAATCCGAGGTACTTGTGTCAAATAATACTATGCCAATTGCCATATATGGTTATCTTTATGTAGTCACTTTTTTACACAGGTTGACAAGATTTATCTCAGCACACCAACAAAGATTGCTATCCTGGATCATGAAAAGAAACGAACATTTGTTGTTCGGAAAGATGGACTTCCTGATGCTGGTATGTGTCTTTTATTTATTTATTTATGTATTATATTTTTAACAAGGCATGTAATGTAAGTTTGTTGATTATGATCTTTTCCTCTGTTGTTAGTGGTGTGGAATCCGTGGGATAAGAAGGCAAAAGCTATAGCTGATTTGGGTGATGACGAGTACAAACACATGCTTTGTGTAGAAGCAGCAACCATTGAAAAGGCCATTACATTGAAGCCTGGTGAAGAATGGAAAGGAAGACAAGAACTCTCAGCTGTTCCTTCCAGCTATTGCAGTGGCCAACTCGACCCTAATAAAGTTCTCCAAAGTAGTTGAGAATAATATGCCGATCCATATCATGTACAGGTATGCTTTCTGATTGATTGTAAAAGAAAATGCATATGTTAGTAGTTAAATGTGGTGTGTATTTTTGATTTTTGAAGTGGTCACTCTCATTTACTTGCTCTGATGCATATGCAGGTTTGCGGTGAAACCCAAGGCGCGTGCCAACTCTTCTGTGAGTCCTATTTTTCTTGTGTAAAATTTTCATTACATTTGTTAAAATGGTGGAACTCTTTTCAGCAGAAAAGTATGAAAAAGTACTGTTTTTTCAATAGCTTTACTGATTGTAATGGGAATGCCAAACCTGGATTGGCATAAAAATATAAGAGATGGTCTAAAAAGATTCCTCATGTTGTGGTTTTGATTAAAAAAGAAAAAGAAACAATGTATTTTGGTGAAGTGCTTCAAATATGATATATACTTTTCATCTCAGCTGTCTATATGAGAAGTTGTTGCTTGTCCTGAACAAACTCATGCCTGTGTGCATTAACTTTGTGGTAAAATAGTAATTTGTGGTGACAAAAACAAGTATATGCCCTTACTATTACAAGACAAATAAAGCCATAAGTATGTCCTCTTCAACCTGTCCCGCAAAGGCCAGGCGACCACAATCACACGCCCAACCGGAACAACCATCCCTAAGAACTGCCTCGGTCCTCCCTCTGCATTGACATCAGACCCTCTCCCCTTTCAGAACCTTCCATCCAGACCCAAACCCTCGTTCAAAAAGTGTGCTTACTTCCACCCAAACAGAAACATCAAGAGTTAATGGATGCTGCGTGTTTGTTTCTGCGTCTAAGTGATAAACCCTTACTTTGTATCGTTTCTCAACAAAATGTTCATATGCTTATGTTGAGTGGGTTCTCAACGAAGATATGAAGGTGCTTGTAAGCATTGGGACTCCAATGTTTATATAATTATAATTTATGTCATTGGCGATGTCGGACTTCTAAATTTAGTATTATTTTAAGTTCAAAATTCACATGAAGTTCAAAATCAAAAGTATTCACTCTTCTCATAATAGCTTATCATTAAGTTAAAACGAATCTCTGTTTCTCCATTTTATGGTGCAAGGGCCAGAAGCATTTTGTTCAACTTATTTCTTGAGTTTCATTGCTATGGTGTACTGGGGTACATCTGAAATTAAAAATTTACACTTGTTCTCTCGCAACCTATGCTGCTGTTAGAAACTTGATGCAACACCACCTTACATGGGGTCTAATTTGGGATTTCTTAAATAAGTCTCTGATTGGATTATAGATATACTTGTTTGAAATCTGTTTGTTTAGAGGTCAATTGCACTAGTAGAAGAATGGGTGATATATAAAACTTATTAAAAACGGATTGAACAATGTAGTGGGCTTAGGCTCACCCATTGTAGTTATTTTCATGTCAACCAGAAGCTACAACAAGCAGAGGCGTTGTGGACCTTGTGGTGACACCTTGGTGCCAGAGAGATGTGGACCTTGTGGTGACGCCTTGGTGCCAGAGAGAGAGAGAGAGAGAGAAGGAACCTGCTTTGACACATGACACCTCGGTGCAGTTGACAGAGAGCGAGAGAGAAAAGTAACCCAATTTCAGTTACGGTTCAATTCTGTTCTATTCAATTTAATCTGGTGAACACCCTAAAATGATAACTTCCGAATTTTTAAGATCAAACAACATTAAAGCCTAACTTTATTGGTACATACTTTGACATAATGGTAAAACAAGTCACAACTGAAACCACCATTGGTACATATTATATACTACGAATGGCATTATTAGGCTGTTGGCCCCTTGAAACTCAAAGGTCCGTTTTACGAGAATCAATGCCAAGAAGCTTAGCCAATTCTCCACTCTGATAAGCTTCAACAGTATCTACGCACACATCAACAACACAAAAGATTTATTATGATTGTATAAACAAAAATATGCTTGGAGCTTGCTTGAAATTTACCATCTGAACCTCCAAGATGCTTCCCGTTGATAAACACTTGTGGAACCGTACGCCTCCCGACAATCTCACTCAATGCATCCTGAATTTTCGACCCGTCCTCTGCAAAAACGAAATCCATCCCATAAATTGTAAAATAATGAAAAATCAACTACTTATACAAGTATTACGAGTACAATACTGCAATGAAGATAATAGCAAATATATTTATAGCAAATCCTATATACATAATGTACCTAACAAAAATATTTTTATCTAAAACAAAAATGGTCGATGTTTCTTGAGCATTAGATAATTTCACATAAACAAAGACCAATTCTCAATCAGATATATTAAAAGTGGATTTTAGTATTATTTTCATTCAATAAAACTATTCAAAAACCTATTCTTCGCTTCTCTTCATAGGGGTGCAAACGAGCCGAGCTCCTCAGGATCGAATCGACAAAAAGCTCGAAACGAACCGAGCCTTATTGAACTCGAGCTGAACCCAAGCCTAAAATAAAAGCATGTTTAGTTACTGAGCCTGAGCTCGAGCTTTGTAAGGAAAGATCGTTTAGGCCCGTCTAGCCTTAGCAGGCTATGTGTAGTTTTAAGTGTTAACTATTTATTTAAGACCTCTATGTATTAATTTCACACTAGCTCAAGCCAAGCTTTGACACGATAAAGCTTATCTCAAAATAAATATAACTAACAACAAATACTAATTAATTAGCAAAAAAATAAAGGAGTCGAGCTAGAGCTCGAGTCGTTTACACCCCCAAATTCTCACATATAGCAAAATTATTGAAAAAAATAAATGTTTATAGTTGGTTATGTAACCAGATAAGCAATGTAAGGAATGATATAAAAGTAAAAGTGAGTGAGACTGACCTCTTTCATCAAGCTCAACTACATAAGGTTTAGTATTCAAGTCCTTGAATACACCTTTAGCCCTTTTACAGTATCTGTTGAACACCACCAACAAAATTGAGATATATTTGTAGCAAAAATAAACAAATAAGGATTATGATGCATACGTACGGGCAGTAAGATTTAGAGAAGATGACAATGGGGTGAGATGAAACAGTCTTCTTGACGAATTTGACGGGGGAGGATGCTGCTTCGGTATGACATATGAAGACGGCGGAGATGGTTAACAGAAGGATGAAGACGGAGGCGGCGGTCTTACCCATTTTCCGACCGTATCCAGATCTGTTGAATTTGGGGAAGGTTTTTAAAGACCAAAACCTTATTATTATATTTTCCGTCTAGAACAAAGACTTGTAACAAAACTAAACTAGTATAACATAAAAGTCTTTTTACCTTTTTTTTTTCTTTTTTGTTTTTTCTATAACTTAAAACTTTTATAAACAGAAACAATTTATAGGACTTTTTTCGGATTTGTGATTGTATCAAATAAATCCTAACGATTTAATCTCGCCTATAATTGAATCGATCTTGATATCTCTCCTTCTGAAAATTTTTTCATTCCTTGCTTTCCAAAGGCTTCAACACGCTATAATCACAATCCCAAAAAAGACTTCATTTTCCTTATCCGGGAGCCCCCACCGTCTTATGCAGCTCCAAGACATCCACAAAAAATCTTTTACTTCTACTTTGATTCAAACGTAATTTATTTATTTTTTCTTTGATTTAAGCATAACAACACTAACATTTTCTTAAACAGTAACTAAGTTTTAAAAGTGTTTCAATTAAGTCACTTATACAATTTTTCTTCAAGTCGGATCACTAAATCTTTAAATCAAACCTCATCGGGATTTTTTGTGCATCTAGAAATCAATTAGGAGAACATATGAGAGCTGAAATTTGCAAAATATGTAGTTATATTTAAAAAAAAACTTTAGTTCTATCAGAAATAAAAAAAAAATTCATGTTAACACTCGACATCAGTATCAAAAAATAGATAAAAAGTCCTATTGAAACAAAACAAAACAAAACATGATAAAAAAATATGTTAAACCCTTTAATTTAATAAAATATAAAAGCTGAGTGACTTAATTGGAATTTTTTTTTATTTTAAAGTTGAGTGACCTAATACTTTTAAAACTTTGTTAGTTTTCTATAAAATTACTTCTTACTTAAATGGTGTTTTTTAAGCTTGATGCATTCATTATATGTAAAATTGGCCAAACTCATAATTACAACAGTGTACCTAACATTATGACAAATCATTTAAGGTATCAAGGTCTAACAAATGAAATTACAATGGTGCATCCAACATTATAATGGTACATCCTGAGTGTCTGGGTTTTGTCGTATGAGTGAACTATGTAATTATAGTGACACATCTCTCATAACTTAATATAGTAATATTGCAATAGTGCGCTAAAGATAATCCTGTCTAACACATGAACGGACTGTATAATTAGGATGGTGCGTCTAGCATAGATATGACGTGCATCAAACATTACAAAAGCGTCTGCAAGCGTCCAGGTCTAATACACTAACAAATTGTCGATTATAATGATGCGTTAAACCCATTATTTAAGTGCATCTGAAACCACTTATAAATTAATATATGCACACAACTTCTCTAAAATTTAGGGGCTGGTCTAGAGAGGGGAGATGGGTGTCAACCGACTCCGATAACTTTTTTTTTTTTTGTATAGTATATATAGTTGATGACATCCATGATTTTTTTCTAAACCGACGACACTTAAATAAAGTAATTAAAGTCAGTGGAAAGTCTAGTGGTTACAGAAAGAGAAGTGGGTTTCGCTGGCCCTCTAATGGTTAATTTCAATCTTACATGTTGAAGGAGCGTAAATTTGGTCTCAATATTTCATGTTTTGAGATTTTTTATTTGGTTGTGTTGAACGTATCATCTTTTGTGATTTACGTGAATGTAGCTTCTTCTAAAGTTTTTACTAAATATATTCTCTCAACTAAATGTGTCACGTAATCTCTATTCTTTTGCATTGAACGCATAGGTTGCGTTTAGCTTCACCAAACCTTTGACTTTCTAGAGTGATAGAGACGGCTATCTTGTTGATTTTGTATTGCTGGGAACCTGTGGTTTTGTAGTGTAGTGGATGTAGCATTTGGTTTTGCTGTTTACTTTTTAAAAACCTTTTACAATTTGCATGGTTTTGTCTTTTTTTTAATGGCTATAGACTTCTTATTTCCTAATATTTTAAGCTTCTAATATTTTTTTTTTCCAATTTACTTAAGACTAAATATGATTTTTTAATTAAGGCTTCATTTGGATTTCATTAGCGTTTATTAAGTTATCTAATGTATTTTTTTTTTCACTCGGTTGTAAAAATATTCGTGTTCTCTATTTTCCTAAATCATGAGTGGATCACCTCTACAATTCAACAAAACAAGTTATAAACCAAATAAAAGTAATATGATGGAACAAACCCGGATAAAACCTTACATCTACATTGAGAAAGGCAAAAATAAATAAATAAATGGTGACTGAGTCAATTCGGTAAAAAAGAGTTTGATTACCCGATTCAACTCGATAGAACATGTTTTGATGACCCGACCCAACAATAAATATCTCTTAACATACATACAAAAATTGATGAATTTCGACATCTATGGAAAAAAACCATTACCTAAAATACATGTGCCACGTATTAGATCTTTTGTAAGCTTCTCACAAAAATTCCTTTATATAGTATACCATGTATTTATCCTTAATTCAAGTATAATTTATATTTATAAATCATTCTTTTTCTGAAAGCATATATAATTAGTGCGAACCTAAAAACGGAGAAAGTCATTAGAAACGATCTATATAATTAGTGCGAACCTAAAAACGGAGAAAGTCATTAGAAACAATCTTAAGAACAATTAAAGACAGACACATACTATATATTTATATCATATAATATCGGCAAAGCCACTAATGTTCTACTTTTGTATCGAAATAGTCGAGTGAGTTCATGTTTGATATAATTATCCTTTTTTTTATAAGTAGCAGTTATAATCGATACAACACTAGTAAACTTTGGTTTGTGAGAAATCGAAATCCGCAATGGCAATGGAATTGAATTGGGAATAATTGAACATAAAATATGTTGTCAACATTTTAAACATATCGTCTTAAATAAAACAAAATGTATTACGATATTGCATAAAAATTATATTAAGTAAATTAAAAAAAGTAGGAGGGTTTTTCCGTAGGGACTTGTGTCATTTTCTGTAGATTATGACAATGGAGGTTTTAAGTGAGGCTTGTGAAGCTGGCAGTTCGAATCTCGAGCCTACTTGGTTTTCGTCCCACTGTATGTTATACAAGAGAGTTTTGCTCTGAAGCCAACCTGGGTATGGTTACGACAACACAGACTGGTCAGATCGGGGCTGCATCAACATGTGTCTTCAAAATTAAGAAGTGTTGTAGCGTAACCCGCAACAAAATCAGTTTTAAATACCGAAAAGAAAAAACGAGGGAGGGAGTAATCGTGAAATGTAATAAAAGGTAACGGGTTTATCACGCAAACAATAATAATACATACATCTCGTGAGCTTAATTTGCCCCCAAATTCATTCTTCTTCTTCTTCTTCTTCTTCTTCTCCTCAAGCTCCCACTGCCATCAATCAAACCCTAATCATGGCGTACGTGGACCACGCCTTCTCCATCTCCGACGAGGACATCATGATGGACTCGGATTCCACTTACACCGCCCACAACCGTCCTCCGATCAAGGAGATCGCTCTCGCCGTCTCTCTTCTCGTCTTCGGCCTCCTCGGCATCGTCTCCGGCATCTTCATGTCCGTCAACCGCGTCGGCGGTGACACCGGCCACGGTACCCCTCTCTCCATATTGTTACTACGACTACTTTGTGTGTTAATATTAATATTGTTGGCTTTTAGGGTTGTTTTTTGCTATTTTGGGGGGCGTGTTGTTTATACCGGGCTTCTACTATACTCGGATTGCTTATTATGCTTACAAGGGTTACAAAGGTTTCTCTTTCTCCAATATACCCCCTGTCTAGGGCTTCGGTTTCAGTATGTATATTCCTTTGTCGTCTTCTTTATTATGTGTTAAATAATAAGATCATGAATGTAATAGGAGCTATAGAGTTGAAGAAGATGTATGTTAACTTGTTTATTATGTTCTTTGGTGAATGGTGATAGTAAGCAAAGTTTTTAGCTGCCGTTGTTGTGAAATGAAAGAACTTGATCTGTTTATTCTTTGTGTGTGTGCGATCATATATCTGTCTTTTCAGTCTTTGACATTTATGTGATCTTATGTTATTTGCAAGCCTCGACTGTGAGCATAAACCATAGGTTTCAGCTGAAAAATTTGGGTGTTTGAAGGTGGACAACATTGTTAACCAGATCCTAAGTGCATTGATTACAGACAAAACCAAGTGTGTCGTTTAAACCGTATGCTAATCGGTTAATATGAATTGTACATGAGAAAGTATTTATCTTTGTTGAAACAAAGCGGACTTGCTGGTGAAAGATTCACTATGTTGATGTGAAGTGGTAAACTTTTACTTGATTGCCAGTGACACTTAAGTAACAGTTTATGGCCTTTCAAATCAGACGTGCATTGTCAAGGCTGTCTCAACAAACATATGCACTTCTTTGTATACAGTTTATATTACCAATTAGCTTATGGCTTAAACGCGATTCTTGGTTTTGGCTGTAATCCGTACAACTTAGGAGACGAGTTAACATTGTGCCTGGTTCAACTGTTTAACCATAGGATACTAGTAATGCTGATGGCAGACTAGGCAAGCAGCACAAAAGAACTGTTTGGTATGATGAGTCAGTGACGGTTGGATCGATGGTTGTGGGTTGGTTTTCTGAATAGAACACATGCTTAATAGCGTCTTTTATCTTATGGGTTCTTAAATTTTTGATGCAAATAAGCTGCATAGTTCCAATTTTCTTCCCTTTTTTTGATATAAAGTTTCTGAAATGCTTTGAGTTGAGTCTTGATTTGGGTTTGTGGGCAAGAATATTGGTCTAACCTAGGTCAACTTTGACTTATATAACCTGCCTTCTGGATTTGTGTTGTTGATGGGTTTTGTTATAATTTGAAGGGTTATGTGTTTCCACCATATACAAGGTCTTGGGTGCTTAAGGTTTATGATAGTACTTTTCGGCAATTATGGTAAAGTAGGATGCCTTTCTTGGTTTTAGAAAGAGCAAGGTACTTCAGTTCTGAAAGCTAATATTTGCCATGTTTTTAATCATTGGATATCAAAAAATATATGATGATAGAAGGAATTACACACATTTAAATAATTCTATGTACAACTAAACAAGAAACACAGGACTAGAAAATAAATGCAGAAAATAAAAGGTGCTTTGTTTATTGGTCAGTCGGAGCCTGTGTGGATGAATGTTAAACTTAAAGCTTGTAAATAAATTCCAGTTGTGTCATATGATTGTTTTTATTTTAATATAAAGGGCCACCCAAAGTTCCTCTAATTGCATAAACAAGGTTAGTGTTTTGGTTGATGTTACGGGTTGCGCATTTGTATGAGAACTGAGGATCTGCAACGATGGTTTTCTTTTGTTAAATTTGATGTTGAAACTTTTTCTTGATTTGTTTGTTCTGTGCCTATTGTAAGTAACTACAGTAGATTCTGAATTGAATTACCGCTTGTTTGATTATCATATAGTGTGATCATCGTTAAACAACGATTATGGTTGATTTTTACATCATAGATTACTTCATATCTCAAGCTCTCTATTTTATGATTAATTATGCAATTACAGTAAAGCATGGATTGTATATAATGTGTGGGATTAAATGTGCTGCGTGTTGGTTTTTCAATTACTTTTCACCTGTTGTTTTGTTTGTTTGTGGAAATAGGCATCCATTTAGAATTTTATTTAGGCCCCAAAAAGGTTATGCTGTCTAGTCAGTATCTCACTGGAGTATGTTTTGTTTATCATGGTAAAGACACTTGATATTATTAACAGTAAAGTCACACCTTATGTGTGGGCTCACCAAAATGTTTTTTTCTCCGTATCATCCCATGATATTTCCGTCCCAGTCGAAAACCAAAGTCTTGTTATTCTTTGTGGGCATACAGCCAATTAGCCATACACTACCTTGCACTTTAACGGTTTAATCTCGCCTACTAATGACCAACGAGCCTCTCGCCCTCTCTCTTTCTCCACCGCTAGTAATAGTGTTGATTTGTTTGTTGAAAACATATAACATGTGTGTTGATATGCGATGCTAGAGTGTTACAAGCTAGGTGGTTTTTATTAAGTGAATGTTTAACTATATACTGAATCTAAGTTCACATGTAAATAGGTATTTTTCTGTGAAAATTATGCATACATAATTTATGTCTAAAAATGAGAATTATTAAACAAGAAAAAAGTTTAAATCAAATGTAAATAAATGCTGTCTACGCTTAGTTAAGCGTAAAACTGCATATGCTCCTAAGATTTACGGATTCACAAGGGGGCACAAGCACTACTTAGATTATTGACAATGACAAAGGCTTGCGAAATTGAATCTTTTGTCTATTAGTGGTGCAAAGCTGATTGCCCCTTTTTAGTAGGGCGAAAAGTTAGACCTTAGTCCGCGAATAGTGGTTCTTCTATGTAGGTATGACATTCCCCATTGACTCTTCTAACATCGAGGTAATTGATTTTGTAACCTTTTCATAGTGTAGTAGTATAAAGGCTACGCACCGATGCTCTCTTTTCTATTAGCCTAAGCGTCTTCGCTAACTCGCTTGCTTGCTATACCCTATTATGCTAGCTGCTTACTTCTACTAATGTAGGGCTAATAGCGCATTTTCTTACCAAAGCAACCAATTTTCATTATTGTGAACTTATATGTCCTTACTAGCATTGACAAAGAACAGTCGGTTAGAAGACAATGAATCTTTTTTTTTCCTTCTATCTTCACTATATAGATAAGTGGAATGAAAGTCATGAAAAATATATATTTTTCATGACTTTCATTCCACTTATCAATCCCGACCTAGAAAATTGACCATCCAAGACCCTATTGATGAATGAATGAAAGGCTTTATGAGCCCAGTAAGCTTACACCTATGTACTAGAGGTGCACAAAACAACCGGTTCTGGACCTGACCCGGCGGTTCCTACCCGGAACCGGACGCTACCCTACCCGCGGGTATGGACCGGTTTTGGGTTTCCTTCTGAAACTGTACCCAGAACCGACCTGGACCCAGTGAAACCGGTTCCGCCAATACCCGGTCAAAACCTAGTTGTACCCTAACCGAAACCCGAAAAAAACCAGATGGAACTGGTCAAAACTCGGTCAAATACCCGACTATACCTGGAACTGGTTCTTACCCGAACCCGATTTTGACTTTTGTTGACTATACCCGGTTCCGTTCCTACCCGGTTCCGGTTCCTGAGAATACCCGGTTTGTGCACCTCTACTATGTACTATGTAGAGTGAATTATTAAACACCACAGACACAAACCATTTTTGACCTATTGGTCCTAGACTCTTAGTATCATAGGCGACATTGTTGGGTTCGTAGGCCTTGTTCGGACCGGTTTATTATATGAAGTCAAAAGAGGAGACGAGTGCGGGCGGCCGGGCCCAAGCCCAGCCCGGTTTAGATTTCTTGCTTAATAATTTACTAACCCTAGTTCAATATCTATTTAAACCACATTATGTACTTGTAATGATTGTCACTCAATAAAGAATACCTAGTTGCCACCCTTAGACGTGGGGCAGTTTAGACCGAACCACGTTAAATCTTCGTGTTCGTTAATGCTTTCGCGTGTGTGTTCGGTTTCGTGTGTGCGTTTAATTCTAACAAGTGGTATCAGAGCTTAGGTTCGGATCACACGAAGAACATCGTCCCAGTCAGTCGATCAGAGGCATAGGCAGCAGACTGTTCGTTTTAGGGTTTTATCGGCAGACAACCGCTGCTACCCTAATTACGTCTCAGCCGTGAAGATTGAAGGGTTGAATCTGTTCCGAAAGTCAAGCATCGCATTACTAACGTTTGACCGCCACTGGCAACAACACCGATCAGAAAATAGACTCAGTAGTCAATTTGTCTCGCTGGACGTTTTCAACAGCCGCCGCTTGCAATTGTGATCTCTCGGTTGCGGAAATCGAGCAGCCAATTTGTTTTTGTGTGCAGCAGATCTGAAGATCGGCAGCAAAGTAAGAGCAGGTGCATGATTACTTGGTTGGAGCTCTGGTGACATACAAGGAAAAAGTAAAGGAACACTTTTCCTCTTGTTGCTGTTCGTGCGTGCAGTTAACACCAAGCAAAAAGAAAGGTTTTTTTTTAGTTTTTCTTTTGTTTGGCTATTTAAGTGGATTGGAAATATTTTATAATAATATTTGGGTCAAGAAATTATTATGTTGCAAAGTACGAGCCACGAATAGTTGAATCAAGATCCTATTTAGTTGAAGAACCGTTGTCAATCAGAAGAAGCCTTAAAGAAACCAAAACCAGTGCCACTGCGTTTGTTAGGTTTTATCGTTTTAGTTTAAAAGTTTAGGTTTCTGATTTTTAGTTAGTTATTCCGATGCGATTTAAATAGGTTGATTGTTTAAGAGAGTTCAGTAGAACAGCCGTTAAGTTCAGGCCCGTGCCATTGTTGTGTTTGTCTCTGTTTTTATCCAGTTTTTCGTTTAATCATTGTCATGGCAGAAGACGGAAAGATTTCGATTCAGAAGTTTGACGGACAGAAGTTTGGTTGGTGGAAGATGCAGATTGAAGCGTACTTTGTCAGAAAGACTTAGATGTAGTGCTTGAGGATGAAAAACCAGAAAAGTTGTCAGATGAAGATTAGAAGAAGTTAGACGAAAAGGCTAGGGCTTGTATTACCTTGTCGTTGTTGGAAGATGTGGCGTTTAACATCATGAAAGAAACCACAGCGCGTGGTATGATGGAGGCACCATCCAACATGTATGAGAAGCCTTCGGCATCGAATAAGGTCTATCTTATCCGAGAGCTCGTGACAACAAGAATGAAAGAGGGTGGGCCAGTTACAACGCATGTTAATAATCTTAATTCGATCTTGTCCCGCTTAGTGTCAGTCGACATTAAGTTTGAAGATGAAGTTCAAGGCCTCTTGTTATTATCCTCTTTGCTCGACAGTTGGTCGCAAACAGTGACTGCGGTTTGTAGTTCGTCTACAAAAATTACTTTTGATGGGATTCGGGACCTGATTCTGGGAGAAGATTCAAGACGCAGAAGTTCAGGTGAATCATCAGGCAATATGTTATATGTTAGTCACAGAAGGTAGAGGTAGGGAAAAACAACGAGGCAGTGGGAGTAGGAAGAGGAGTCAGTCTAAAACTCGTAAAGATATAGAATGTTGGGGTTGTAAAGAGAAAGGACACTTCAGAAATTAGTGTCCGAATGGTAAGAAAGACGACACAGATGACGGGGCCGGTAGTGATGAGGCTTTGGTTTGCAGTGTTGAGAGTAACGTTGATTATTGGGTGATGGATTTTGGTGCTTCGTTTCATGCCACTCACTGTAGTGAAACGATGAATAATCTCAAATTTGGGGATTTTGGAAAGGTTTGACTAGCTAACGATGATATTCTAGAGGTTACGGGTATGGAAGATGTTGATTTGATAACTTCAGCCGATACTTCTTGGACTTTGAAAGACTTGAGGGTTATTCCAAGTTTGAAGAAACGTTTGATTTCAGTTGGGCAGTTGAATGACCAGGGGCACGATGTTAAGTTTGGGAATGGGCAGTGGAAAGTAGTCAAAGGGAATCTCGTGGTTGCTCGTGGAAAGAAAATCGGTTCGTTGTACATGGTTGATATGTCACCGAAAGGAGTGGATCCAGTTTTAGTGAAAGACAAAATCTGGTTCATAGAATCTCGTGGGCAGAAGAAGGTTCGTTTTGCAAGTAACAAACCCAGAGCCAAAGTGAAGATTCAGGATGAACGAGTTAGGAAGGTTAAATCAGTTGGGGGATATCGTGGCAGTGGGAGCAAAGGTCGTATTTCAGTTACAGTTCCAGGCCGACAGTGGATTAAGAAAACCAGTATTCCAGCTGTAAAAGTCTCTCCAATAAATTACTTGCTGAATATGGAGAGTGTTTGTTCTCAGGTTATCTCAGAATCCGGTAGTTCGTTACAGTGGGAGCCGGTATAGACAGGGAACAGGTCAGGGGCAGTTTTAGCCATGACTGACGTGTTGGAGCTCCGAGAAGCTTCAACAAGCCTTCAGGTTAATTGATGAGAAGGCAGTGACAACTAGAAGATGTTTAACGTTCATATTACAGAAGTACAGTCAGGAGTGCAGACGAGAGTACTCAAGGCCTCTGAGTGGGAGATTGTTGGGTTCGTAGGCCTTGTTCAGGCCGGTTTATTATATGAAGTCAAAAGAGGAGACGGGTTCGGGCGGCCGGGCCCAAGCCCAACCCGGTTTAGATTTCTTGCTTAATAATTTACTAACCCTAGTTCAATATCTATTTAAACCACATTATGTACTTGTAATGATTGTCACTCAATAAAAAATACCTAGTTGCCACCCTTTGACGCAGGTCAGTTTAGACCGAACCACGTTAAATCCTCGTGTTCGTTATTGCTTTTGCGTGTGCGTTCGGTTTCATGTGTGTGTTTAAACCGAACAGACATAATGAAGGCCTCCTAATTACTAGACTGACCTGCTATAGTAATTCGATAAACACCTAAAGAAGATTATGTATTGGTGAGTCTAAGACATTAAAGCTATGCACAAATGTAAAAAAAATATGTATATACAATATGCTGAATTCAAATGTAGAAAGTGTATTTATGATTCCCTATAAGAAATTTTATGTTAATATTTGGCACATTGTTTGTAACTAGTTTAGCCACCAGTGTTGCTTATATGATGTGATCATTTGGCTTTAACTATGTAGTTTCATCCTTTTGGTTGCTATATTATTCTAGACTAGATACCATGTGAAATTTGTTGTATTTAAGATCATAATACAAAATGTAATATAATAAATAAGCAATTGGAAGAGTAGAGATGGCGTCCCCCTTCCCTACTTCTCGGCCGGACATCACCAAAAGGTGTTCCAAGATATTGTTTATTTACGTTTTCTTTTCTTTTCTTTATTTTCATTTCTTTAGTCATACCGTTGTACTTGTGGCATGGCGAGATGGATAACGGTGATAAAAGTTTAGCTTTTTTGTTCTTTATCGTTTGAACATTGTTTTTAGTAGATAAGGATAGTTGGTCTTGGTTCTTTGAGTGTTTGTAAGTCGTAACCTATACATGCAAATATCGTGTAGTAGAAGTTAGAAAGCGTTTTTGCATCCTTGATAAAAAGAAGGTGAGTTGAAGAGTGGCACCACTTTGAAGTTTACAACATTATTGTCTGGTGTGGACACAATCAGAAATAAGCACAAGTACAATAAATCATTTGGTTACGACTACTTAGGGTTATAGTTCTGTATGTCCTATGTATAGACTGGATCTATGCTTGAAGGATTTCAAATGCTTTAAATCATTTTATATTGATACAATTCCAACAAGGTACACGTACCTGGTTGTTCATGTCCTGTATAAAGAAGGAAGTTCCAAAGCATGTTGTTGTGACCTAAAAAAACAAAACACAATCATGATTTCTTATTCAAGTCTAAATTTAATCAAAACATAAGTAAACGGTAAATGAATCAAATCATAGAAAATAAAATATGTTATTGTATATGAAAAGAGGAAATGATTCCTGTTTAAGACCTTGAAACGGTCAAGAGAAAAAAATCGTGGAAAGTTTGATATTGGGTCCAAACCTTGTTTTGTAAGACCAAGTCAGATTTATTCTATAATTGTTATGAATATTTTATTATTTGTATAATATTGTGGTTATCAAGTACTAAAATAGATTAACTTTCTCTTCAAAATTTCTACTATATATATATACTTTATGTATCTCATTGTAATACTATTCCTATCAATTAAAATATCAGTTTTTTTCTCCATACTCTTTTCTTCTCTTATTGTTGCTAATAGGCTGTTGTTTCACAACACGTTATCAGTACGAAAGTACTCTCACCAAAATTGTAATCCACTTCCAAGGTTTCTTGTGTACGTCAGCCACACGAAGCAACCATCAAACCTGGTCATGACCGACGCCCATTAGCACTATTAATTGCAGAATAAGGTATTGAATATACCCTCTTAACACGTGTTTATATATTCTGTGCCTTATGTTATTGAAACTAGAACTTATCACACATGGTAATATCGTCGACCCAATAGATCATTATCTAAACTAGCTTACCAGACAGAAAACATTCATTGTTTTGTAATTGGTTTTGTTCTATGGGCTTTACTAATATAATTTGGTTATTGATCAAATATTTGAAAACAAATATGGATGCTGAAAGATATTAAAAATAGTGATTACTGTGTTGGTCACGTATTAAATTTTTGTGATTGTAGTATATTTCACCAAAATTATTTTATATTCTCTGTTAAATCACATTCCTATTCCTATATCCCTAGCATGATTTCTTTGTTTTGCTTGAAAAAGAGACTTATATGTTTTAGTTTTGTTAGCCTTGTTAATATAATTACTAAATTACTAGAAGAGTATGTAACCACTAAATATTGGAGTTGATTACATGTGGATATTTTTGGATAATATCTTGTTTAATAATTTGATGCTTTCGTCTTCAAACATTTCCTTGTAATTTATTCAAATATATAAACCGAGTTTGTTTTACTGTTAATCCACGCATTTGCGAGGACTCCTGGTAGCACTTCATTATTGATGTAAAGCTTTGGTATTTGATTTGATTAATTTGTTTCCGACATGGTATTTTTGAATATTGAGTTTCTAAAAAAAAAATTGAATATAAGAAGCATGAATAAAATTTTTTTATATGAGATAGGGAAGTTTTGTTTTTACCTTTATCATGGGGACGTTTTAAAAAATTGGAGATTCTTTATAGCATTATTATTATAAAAAAAAACTTATTTGGTCCTATTTTGTTAAAATATCATATCATGAGAACTTTAGATGAATATATTTTTATGTTTTTCA
Organism: Bidens hawaiensis; assembly: GCF_021521415.1. Classification (NCBI taxonomy): domain Eukaryota; kingdom Viridiplantae; phylum Streptophyta; class Magnoliopsida; order Asterales; family Asteraceae; genus Bidens; species Bidens hawaiensis. Next base: position 61,766 of record NW_027495897.1, read on the forward strand.
AATCAATGTGACAAATATATGGAAGTAAGATATGTTGTTGACCAAATATACTATGATATAATAAAAAAATGTATGTATTGTATAATGTATCTGTATGATACGCGTTTTCAAGATATTTGATATTAATTAAAGATAAAGGCATGGTGCCTGAAACATACATACTTACTTGAATTATTTAAAAGTAACGGTATTACACTTGAAGTGTGAGACTCCCTATAAAGCTCATTGTATAAGCATGTTAAGAGTTGTTGTCTATTATCACTATAAAGAAAAGTGTAAACATTCTTTGATATGACATGACCTAAAGTGGCATGTTCATTGATTCTCATTATATTTTCAAAAGAAGGTCGTAAGGTTTAGACCGATAAATCATATGTGACTCGTACATGTCATTACCAAGAAAGTCATAAGATGTTAGACCAGTGAATCTTTAATGACTCGGACACGTAATTACTTCTCAACAGAGATTATGTATAGAGAAGTTTATTTATAAGGAAAATATGGATAACACAATTTCCATATGTTATACCTTAACATTGCTCTTCAAGTAGCAATATTATTAGACGAGTATAAAAGGTATGATGATTTCATACCTGTATGTCCAAGAAAATAATAAACAATCATGAAACTTACCTGTCCTACTCCATTCTTAAAGCGAATGCGATTGACTGGTTGTTGTACTCCATTCCTTGAAGTGAATGTGATGATATATTGATAATTAGAAACGTAGTGATCATGGATATAACTGAAAATTAGTAATGACAATATGATCATGGACATAATGAGAAAATAGTAATCGTGGTCATGAGGTCGATCATCGGAATTTTAATGTTGGTCATGTTAATAATGAGATAGACCACTAGACATGAAAAACTAAGGGAATAATCATATGAAAATAACATATGAAAAGGCAAAGTGTTATAACATGACTGAGACAATAACACTAAGTGCACTTGTATCTTATGTCTTGAATTAGCATAAGTGCAAGTAATATATATTGATCATAACCAGAAGTTTATGGATCATGATTATTTAATTAATTGGTGTGACCGGTTAGACCATACCGAGTCGATGATGATGTGAATATTAATTGAAGAACTATAAGATTCTTCATGATTTGCTCTTAAGGGAAATTATTTACTTCCCAACTATAGTTGGGTGTGAATCCCTAAGTATCTGGAAATGATTATTGGATATGAATATCCCGATATGATACCATTTAGTGTTTTAAATCGATGCATTGTCTAAATGGTTATCAGGTTCGCAACTTTAAGTTAGCATGTGTCACGGCTTAGTTGATACCAGATTGGCATGGGGTGAATTTAATTCCCAAGTTATTAATTATCATTGAAATAAGTCTTTTGCCGAGACAATCATTAAACGTTCATAATTGATGCAACGTCAATGATCATGAGAGCAATGGTTCATATTTGTATTTAGGAGCATGTAATTTTACATGTAGTAACAATAATTCACATCAAGCCATAAGTTATAATATTTTCTCCCCCATTGTAATTGGTTTTTAGTCAGAAAACAGATATTTTTTTTGGTGTGCGGTATATCTTGAAATTAGAAGAAGTTGGAAATATATGTTGATGGAATCAACATTCCCAACTTAGGGGGAGATTAGAAGGCAGTTGGAAAATAAATGAGTTGGTACGAATAATTGATCCTCAATAAAACTATGAACAAGAAGTTCAAGGATAACTCATTTACAATGATAATTACCAGATGAATTGACTGACCTAAATAAAGTGACTAGCTAAGTCACATATACCAACTGCTGGTGCTCCATGTAAGATTAAGTCCTAGAAGGACAACCAAATATTGGTGATAAGTCTATGGCATGCTGGAAATGGTAAGCTAGTCGATTCCAAAATAAAAATCCTCGAAAATGGAGCAAGTAATTAACATGGTCAAGTCGAGGTATAGTAAAAGGGTCTCCTAACGAGATGCCAGACATGATGGTTCTAGAAGAACCTTAGGTACCTGAAAATAAAGAGATCTCGGTATATTATGTCATGTCTAGAAAATGTGTGGAATCGAAACAAAATCGACGTCGTTATATTTGTATATACAATGTAGCGCTTGAAATGATGAGGATCACGAGTTAAAATCTATTTGTGAATGAAAATATAAAAATTATTGGCCAAAACGAAAAGGCGCAAATAAGGCAGACTTGAAATCTCCAATGAAACGGAAAGTTTTCGGACCAATAGTCCATACACCTGAAGGTGTAAAATATGTTGCGAATCATAAATTAATGTAATATAAAAATTGGTATTGGATGTATTGACTTTCCGGTATTTTATTTGTCTGGTAATACAAATAGGAGAAGTTATATGTGTATATGAATGTTATGTATTGGATACTGAAATTTACATGAAACTCCATGATGGGTTTGAATTGCCAAAATCATGTGAAGTAAGTTCTCGAGAACATTGTGATTGTTGTATAAATATTCAGATTGGAATACAATATGATTATTTTGTATACTAAATATAATTGGAACTCTTGATGAGTTTCCTGAAGCAGTTGTATGCTTAAAAACATTATGAGACATATAAATAATGTTGTTTTGTGCACCAATAAACATAATAAAAGAAATTGTACCTGGTGATTGTGATATCTCAATATATACAGAATTGGTACAATATGAATTTTGGACACATGATATAAAGATCAATGTGAAAGGTTATGTGGAAAAACTCTTAAAGAGGTTATATCGATACATAATTGATCATAATGGAAAGATGTTTTGATGGATTATAAGTGTTTGAAGCATTGATATCAAAACGTGAACAACGTACTTTATAAAGTTAAGACTATAATAGTCGGGTCAAGTGTATTCTGATAGAGAAATGTACACTTGATAAAAAATTAGCAATATTTTGTTCAAAATACTATTCTTATAAGTTCATAGTAATCACAGTTTACAGTGATGATGTACATTACATCATCTAGAGAAACGGCAGAACTTTCAGAGAAAGAATTTTTGAAGGCATTGACATAATGTTGTTATTGCTTGACCTATGTAATTAATCCATTAAGCTACATCTAGAAGATGTTGAGACCTTTTAATATAGATTAAACTTATCATCTAAGTACGTTAAATGATGTCCAGTTATTACATATAGAAAAATGATTGTTATCATCTTTCATCGAAATATTAAGAATTCTTGATTTAGAATTACCATAATTAAATGCATATTTGCATTAATATGTGTTGCTAGTTTTGCATAAATATTTTGATTCCTTTAATGTAAGGGGAATATTAGATTATATTTTACTAACCCGCCGAAACAAGTTTGGTTAGTGTTATAGATGCAGGGAATGTTACACAACATAATTTTGGATCTTGTGGCATTTGTTTATGAGAGGTGGAAAGAGAAATATTTTATGAAGATCATATGGTCAACTTAAATAATTGCATATCAAGAGATCAAATGGCAAATTATCGACTACAAAGTATAGGAAAGCTATCACAGAAGATCGACACTCACAATTTAAAGGGATGTACAAATGAGAGGGAGAATTAAAAGTTGCATTCTTTTTCCCTTCACTAAGTTTTATCCCATTGGATTTTCTAAGTAAGGTTTTTAATGAGGCAACATAGTTGATCCACTAGTATTAGTTTGAGACAATACGCGCTGCACTCTTTTTTCCTTAACTGAGGGTTTTTCCCACTATATTCTTTCAACTTTCATTTTAATAGGGCTGGGCACGGTTCGGTTCAGTTTGGTTATTAAGCGAAACCGAACCAAAACCAAAGTCATCGGTTTTTTAATATACAAGCCGTTCGGTTTTAGTTTTTCGGTTATTCTCGGTTTCGGTTTGATTATAGTCGTTTTTTTTTCAATTATGTGTAGGCATTGCAAAAAAAAGTTTTAAAAATGAAAAGAGTAAATTGTGGTTTTCATCCCTGTTGTTTGTCCAAATATGCGGTTATAGTCCAATAGTTTCAAATTTGTGATTTTTGTACATGTGATTTCATTTCACTTACAATTAAACCCGAATTCGCTAATCCCGTTAAGTCTGGTCATTAAACCATCAACGTGTCCTTCGCATGAGGGTAGGCCTGTTCACGAGCCGAGCCGAGCCCGAGCGAAGGCTAGCTCGAGCTCGTTATTCAATCGAGCTGGCTCGGCTGGAGCTCGATATTCAATCGAGCTGAAAATATGAGCTTAAGTTTGGCTCGGTTTTAAATCGAGCCAGCTCGGCTCGGCTCGATTTGGCTCGGGTTTACTGGTAAATCAGAGTAGCAAATCAGAGAAGTGGTGACGGAGCAGAGTGCGTGCGAGAGTCCGTGAGATTGGTGACTAATTGGGCATGACTTTGTATAGGCGGAATAAGCAGAGCAGCGTTCGTTGTGACGGAGTGGTGGAATAAGGCAGCGGCAACGTAAGGCAGCTTGCAGCGACATAGCAAGGCTGCGTACAGCGGCATAGTAAGGCAGCGGCGACGGCATCGTAAGGCAACGTGCGGCGGGATAGTAAGACAACGTGCGGTGGCGGCTGGTAGTGAGATTAGAGCTGAAACTGAACATGAGATTAGGGTTGAAGACTTGAAGTTGAACGTGGTGATGAATGGGGAACGTGAGATGTGAGATTGGTGACTATTTGGTATTTTGTTTAATTATATTGGGCTGAGAAAGGAAGCCCATATTTTAAATAATTGGGCTAAATAATTAAATGCATGTATATATATATATATATTTATATATATATATGATAATAATTTAAAATAAAATAGTTCGAGCCTATCGAGCAAGCTCGAATCGAGCCGGGGGCTAGCTCAGGCTCGGCTCGTTTAGAATTCGAGTCGAGCTCGGCTCGATTACAATCAAGCCGATTTCGAGTGAGCTTTCTCCGAGCTTTTTTCGAGCGAGCTTCGAGCCACGAGCTTTTTGAACAACCCTACATGAGGGGCAGTTTTATACTTTTTCTTCCCAAATAAACCTCAGTGCTAATTCGTAAGCCCTCTCATGTGAGGGGTAAGGGTGTATTTTAGAAAAAAAAAGACAAAATTGCCCATCACGTAAATGACATGCTGATGGGTTTAACGACCACACTTAACGGGATTGGTGAATTCGGGTTTAATTGCAAGTGAAATGAAACCACAGGGATGAAAATCGCAAATTTGAAACTATTGAACTAAAACCGCAGATTTGGACAAATCATAGGGACGAAAACCGCAATTCACTCAAATGAAAAAGATGTTTTTAAGCTTGTAAGAGCTTATTAGAGTACCGCATATATATTGAATTAAAAAAAATAGGCGTGTTTTACGTGGAACCATACGAATAAAAGGCTGCTAGAGTATTAGAGTTTAAAATTTAATAAATTTCTTAATAAAAAAACACTAAAAGTTTAGTCCCAAATTTCATTTATCATCTTGTTCATCTTCAAAGTTTAGTATCACTCTTTATTATCGTCATAATCTTCATCACCATCAACCAGTACGGTTCATTTTTTTTTTGTTCTCTGAAAATGGAAAAGCGAACCAAAACCAAAAATTCAGTTTTTCAAAAAAAAAAAAAAACAAAAAATTAACCGCCGGTTAATGCTTCGGTTCGGTTTTTTCAGTTAATTCGGTTTCGGTTCGGTTAATTTGGTTTTATCCTCACCCCTACATTTTAGAGTTTTTAAGATTTATGATAGAAGTGTTGTTATTGACAAAAATAATGAATATCTGATTGACAGGGGCGGATGTATAGTATAACCAGGGGTAGCGTCCGCTACCTTTCAACTTTTCATCGATAGTGTAAATTTTTTTTTATTTTGGGTCATTTTCGTATTTTGTTACTTCTGAAAAAATATTTCGTCACCCCTATTTGTTTAAAGCCTCGCCAATTTAAAAGTTTAAATCAAATAAAGCCTAAACAAAGTTGATAGGCCAAAAAAAAACCATTAACTTTTTTTTCTTTTATTTGAACGAGAAACATCAAACAGAAATAAGCTCAACATAATTATCATTTTTTAAAAGTTCAAATCAAATAAAGTCTAAACAAAGTTTATAGCCCAAAGCCAATAAAAACCATTAACCTTTTTTTTTTCTTTTGTTTGAACGAGTAACATCAAACGGAAACATGATCAACAAAATCATCATTTTGAGGTTGAAGCTTTTAATACGGTTTTGGATATGCAAAATCAAGAACTTGGAAATAGATTCATTGAGGTCTCAACTAGTTTGTTAGAAAATATGTTCGATTCAAATTTATGAGATTTGTTTTCCAAGTTTAACAAATCTAAGATAGTGGCATTCTCGGAGACATATCCGAATGATTTTAGTATGAAGAAAGAGGGTGTATTTCAGGTGATTGTACGACCTTTTATCACATTTTAAAGGAAGATAAATTTGCAAGATTGTGTGGAATGTGTGACCCTGCTTGTGTAATGGTGGAAGCCGAAAAGCACACCACTTTTCCTTTAGTTTATTGAATATTGAAACGAGTGTTGGTTTTACCGATTGCAACCGCAACTGCTAAAATATGTTTTGCTAAAATGAAGCTTATCAATGCGGGTTTACGCACACAAATTGGTTATGAGTTTTTGAACAATGATTTAATTTGTGCGGTCAAAATATAAACGTTTGATAAAATAAAAAAATGGGGGTGTAATGACTCGATTTCAGCTTTCAAAAACCGAAGAGGAGAAATTTGCACCCATGTGTTTAATTATATTTATTATCGTGCTTCTACTTTTGTTTCGTTTACATTGTTTGAAATACGGTAAAAAAAAATTTCTGAACGTTATCCCTGAGATTTATGTCTAGATCCACCACTTATGATTGTTAAGTTTTTTTATAGAAAGAGAATTGAGGGTAATATAATACAATACTAATTTGAATCCGAACGAATCTGAATCCGGCAGGCAAACATGAAACATTGGGGACGAGCAATGTGCGCATGCTCAAAATCTCACAAAACAGTGGAAATAGGGTTATTGATGTGAAAGTATGCATGCAAGTCCACCATTACCACCCCGGGAAACATTCTACCCTATTTCCTGAAAAACACTTGCTAACTTTTATCTAAAGTTCTAATTTTAACTAAATCGTGGTCGTGGGATTGCCTGGTCGGTGGGATTTGGGAACATCTAATTGTGACGTACACTCTTTTGATATTTCTTACAATTGAAATTAAGGTTGTTGATCAATATCAACATGTTTGTATTGAAATTGGCCTACCTTAGAGTAACAAAACTAATCATCCCACGTTTGTTGACGTATTCTCATATATCTACAAATTTATTTCTTAAGGAAAAAAAAAAGATAGACCCGGTAATATCTTCTAATAGTTCAAAATCTTATTGACCACTTCCTCTACACTTCTAAACATATATATACGTCCTATATAATCCTATATTTAGATTTTTCTTTCTTGTTGTTTATTTGTTGCATATGAGAATTGGTGTGAAGGCTGGTAACAAGTGGGCCGTGTTTTGTAGATATTAGATACTAGCTAGACTGGTGGAGCTACTCGTGGACTAGCTAGTAGATTGGAGCTGCTGTTCTGGAGGCCCGGCACATAAAGGTTTGTTTTACTATAAAGAGAAGAGTGAGAAGGCAAGCACGTCATCGAGATAATTTCTCTTTGTTCGTCTATCGCGTTTCCCTTTTAGGGTTTTCATTTTGATATCTCCTGTAATATTTGAAATGCCACTTGACCAGTACAAACTGTGATTTACTTGATCTGTTGATTAGTTGGATACTGATAGGGTCATCCGAATAATCTTCCGTTAACCGTGGTTCTAGGGATTACCAAATGTAAAAGTAAATACTAAAAATAAAAAATATTCCCATGCAAGCATAACATGTATGGTTTTACTTCTATATCCCTGTGCTTTGTAAATTGTAGATAAATTTATCAGCCCATTGATGAAAATGAAGCAAGTGGCCCATTATTTGAGTAAACAAATTGGGCCAGGATCACGAAGAATATTTGCTGGATCGCTCTTTTGTTTCTTTGAATATATGTATAATGTATATTGTTTATTTGTAGGGTAGTCGAAAGTAAATAACCGACATATAGTTTAAATACATTTTATTAACAATTTTTATAAATTTTCTTTTCTGTTCTGTTCTTTTTTTTCTTACTTAAACAACTTAGTTAATTTTTCAATTTAAATAAAATAATTTGATATTTTTATATTATGCTACTTCAATTTGGATTGGAGCATAATGATATGGCAGTGACGTGGATAAAAGAGGGAATGATGTTGGACGTAATTTCCTTTGGGGCGACTCGATGGGTTGGTGTTTTGTTTGTTAAGTTAAGCCCATTACTTGGTTTATAAGGATTAAATTACTTATTGAATAAGTTCAGCTAGTGACTTGGACAACAAGAGAATTAACTAATTAATTAAATTTATTTTTATTAATTAGTATTTGAATATAATAAGGTTTTGTAATCTAGTATAATTAGGTCTTCAAGTTAAAATTAGTATATATATATATATATAAGTTTGTGGTTATATTATTGTGGATTGTAATTTTTTAAGTTAATGAGAATTACAGATATCAAGCTTGTGATTTAAAATATTGTTTGTATTTTTTGGTTGTGGTTAGCAAACTTTAGATGAAAGAAGGTTTGGAGTGGGATGTGCACTCCAAACAGTTTTAACTTTGTTATCACTTGAAAATTCAACTCTCAGATAATGCGTAGATTTTTGGGTTTTCTTAAAACTCCTTTCATCCTTTCTTTTCTCTTTATTTATTTTATCTTGTGAGTTTGAGAAGGAGGTTAAAAACTTAAAATCCATTGCATTCTTTGATATTTTCCTTTGTTTGTTAAGTAAACTATTCATATACTACGGAAGAAAAAGACAATAAATGTAGTCCTTTTTTAGTAAACTATTCACACTACAGAAAAAAATGTCAATCACAAATCTCCAAATTATTCAAAATTTTGAGATGTGTGATCACTTATTTTATAAGTAATCCTTCTAAAGATCTAAATTGCATGATCAATGTATTTGAAACCAAGAAAGGTTTTTCATTTTAAAAAGTTTTATTGACTTGTTTATTTGTTATGAGACTTATATGATGATGCCTAGCAATGAGATGTGTGTGTGACATAATGTAAAGTGTGTTTCATACCTTACCCAATACATATTTGCAAGTAACGAAACTGCAAGATAGGGACCATGGAAAAAAAATCTTTTTGGGTAAATGGTTGTGGTTAAGGGGTATTGTATTGGGCAGTCGACTAGATAGAGCCCGATACCCTTACATATCCTTTATGTTTCGGGCATTCTTGTCAGATTCGGATTTCTTTACCATTTTACATGTTAATATAATCTTAGATATTGTTTGCTAAGCTCTTGATTTTGTTTAAAGTGAGTTCAGTGCGTTATCTATATATATAATCATTTCAATAAGCTACACTTGCCTTTGTGTCAAATCAAGTGTATTTGTCAAATATATCTATTTAATGTGCAAGACATGGGCTCGGGATAGGCAACTGGATGGTGCAGTACCGAATCGAAAACCGCTCTTTCCCCCTCTTATGTAAACTAACCCCCCCCCCCGACGGTTATTTCTCCCATGAGGCTTTCCCGCATCTCCGATATATCTCTCTCTCTCTCTCTCATATTTTTATGTGTTAATTGTTATTTAGAAAATAGTCAGGGAAGATGAATATATATGGATATCACAAATTTATGAAAGAGATGGAAAAAAATGTGATGCAATGTTGTTACGCTGATATAGAAGAGAGAGTGTTTAGAAAATGAAATGTAAGAATAAATAAATATATATATATATATATATATGGCCATCATTATCATTTATATAATAATAGATCAAAATAATTAAATTATACCTTATTATTATATTAGCTAGTTAATTGTTGATGGACCATATTACCATTACTTGCTAATCAAAGGTTTCTCCTTGGGTGTATATAAATACATGGAAGAGATTAATTAACATCATAAGAAAAACCTAACTCTCACATTAAGAAATTTGTGACCCCTATCTCTCCATATCCGGTTCCTCAAGAACCTTAATCCCCATCAATAACATACATCCTAAAGGGGAACTCGACCAAGTTGACTATCATGTCGACAAGAGGATTCTCATCAGCCATGGCTACTCTCTCTGCTGTAACAGGTATGTTTTAGTTATAGGTTTATCATAACATTCATGTTTTTCCATTACATACGTGAAGAACTGATCAACATGTGGTATCAGAGCGATGTTGATTAATCAGTTCTTTATGTTTTCCCTAAATCTGGATCTAAACCGGAAGACATGAACTAAAATCTGATAAACCCGAATTCTGTTTTTTATTATCATTAAATTCTTATGAACTTATTGAAAATCTGGTTATATATAAATTGTTTAAAATATAATCAATTTCACATTAAAAACCTGTTAAAAACTTTATGGTTTTTCGGTGGTGTTCTTCGTGTTCATCATGGGTTTTTCAAAAATATTACATATTTTGGTTAAAATTCGGATTATGATTGTGTTTTTCATAAAATAATTGAATAACAAATCTTCAAAGATTTTAAATTTTGAATAATTATGGAAAATATAAATTTCAAAAATTAAACAAATCTTGGAGATAAAATTAATCCCTAAAGAATTTTAACCAAAATATTGTTACCCTAAATAAATTGGATTTGAGTATTCACCGAAATCTTGGTTAAAACTGAAGATCTCATTATAACCGAAATCTTGGTTAAAACCGAGATCTCATTAAAACCAAAATCTTGGTTAAAACAGAAATCTCATTAATAAAATCGAGATCTCATTAAAAACCAAGATCTCATTTAAATCGAGATCTCATAAAATTGAAAACCCAATAAAAACTGAAAACTCAAGTGTTAACCGAGAACTCATAATTTTCGAGATCTCATAAAACCGAAAACTCAAGGGTTAACCGAGAACTCATAATTTTTGAGATCTCTTAAAACCGAAAACTCAAGTGTTAACCGAGAACTCGTAATTTTCGAGATCTCATAAGATCGAAAACTCGAAAAATTTCTTCAGGGCTCCCACCCCGAACCCCAGGCGGGGGCGCGCTGCCCCGCAACCCCCAGCGAACTCGCCATGGAGTTCGATCCGCGGCAACAGATGGTTTGCTATTAATTAATTAATGTTTTGTAAGACACTTAAAATATAAATATATATGGATTAATTTTACAAACACATGGAAAGGCTTAAACTTGAATAAATTGTTGATGTAAACTTCTGTCCAAAGGTGATACATTACATCTAACATATCATTCAAGTCTTCATACAAGCCGTGTTAGTTTCGCTTAACATGATTTAAATGTATCGCTTCTGTCTAAAGGTGATGAGTTACATTTAAATAAAGCAAAACTAACTCGTGCATAATTAAAATGGTTGTCTCACTTCTGCCCAAAGGTGATGTGTTACAATTGTTTTGTACATATACTTAAATAAATTTTAATTCTGTCCAAAAGTGATTTATTTTTTTATTTAAGTAAAACTTTTAATTTAATTTGTCTATTAGTTTGATGTTAATAATAGACATATCACATCTTCAACAAAATATAATGATCCTCACAATTAATGATCCTTCATTAATCTAATGATCATTTTAATTAATTTATCTTACTTTAAATATCCCATTACATTACTCACTATAATTTTCTTCCTGGAAATTACTCTCATTCAAATCATCAACTCTAAATGTTTTGCCTCATAAAGAGTTTCATTACCTTTTAGCTCTTATCATTTTTATTATTTCTCAAGACATGACCATCAAATTGCTTCTTCTAATAATAGTAATAAAGAAGAAACCTAGAGCATGATAAATGAGATGAGTCAAACATAATGTCTCTTATGATAATTAATAAACTCATGCTATCAAATAGAGTTATTCTAGATTTAGTTTTCCCTAAAACCAATCAATATCTAGAAAATAATCAAAATAACTCCAAAGATGTATGCATTTCTTCTAAATTCTAACTATAAGGTTAAATGGCATTATTGAATACATCATAATGTACAATATCATGATCCATAAAATTAAAGGCTTACACGTGAAAATAAGTATAATTTTTCCAGTACATTATACACTAAATTTTTCAATAGTACAATTTGATACCTTAAGAATCAACTATAACACTCAGAAGTACCAAAGAAAAATGAGTGTGTTGATCAGCAACATATGTACAAGAAAAGAAATATCTAGTGCTGGAAAATAAGATGTTATTTAACTAACCACCACTAAAACCTAAAAGAGGACAATTCTAAGGTTCATAGACAAAATACAAGTATAACTTCTAGTTTTAAGTTCTCTAAAGAGAAGCCTCACTGCATATATATGTCATTTTACTAGGCATAAGCAATGAGGATTTTCCATAATTTAAAAGAACTGTTAGCTAAAATCAGTAGTCACATATTCATGATATTTAAGTCTGCTAATTCTATATTCTAATTAAAACATGATAGGTTGATTCTAGTTCTTTATATGTTTCCTTACCAAAAAAACAACGAATAACTAACATGAGTGCTGATGACAAAATTAAATGTTCAAGTTATCATAAACCATAATCAACTATACTAGTTATGCTTTAGGATACCTTATGAATTCTAGTGTTTAATCAGAATTTAATATCAATACTTAAGCTGCGTTATGACAGTTTTGAGGTTTGCATAGCCAACATAAAGTCACTCTTAACTCTCGTATGTTATTTGTTATCAATATTTGGATAGAACTAGACGATACTATAAACTTTCACAACTTTTGTTATCATGCAAATGTGAACTTAACAAAAGACAAATGACACCTATAAACGTCATCCATTGAAACCAAAATTTCATGAGAAATTATGACATGGTTGATGAGGATGATTTTTTCATCTAATCTCATTCTAAGTGATTTTAAAATCATGCGTTAGATGCCATAAACCTTACTAGGCTTAAGGAATAAGTATGGGTCCACCCAAAGTTATATTTCACTGACATTCATGGAACTTATTCCAAATGGAATATTCAGACATAAGTTATCATTTAACGACAATTTACTTGTATCTAATCTGACTTCTATGGTCCACGGTCTTAAAGAGATCCATTCATATATACTTAACATGCTTCCTTCTAAATATGTCCCTAAGTTTCTTATGACATATGAACGTTAAGGAAATTAAACCAATTATAGTATATGAATGAAATGTTCCTACATCACGTACATCATTGAAACTTCTCATGTAGCTTTCAAAGAGATTCGAAGATCAGTAGGAGCATTAAGTGTCTTAATCATAATTTGTAAGATTTGCAAGAGGTGGGGGTGAAAACTTGATATTAACTCAATTACACCTCTTGTACAAGACATTGCTCCAACACAAAATTGTTTCATCATAACTTATCTCCTTAGAATTCAACAATACTCTTACAAAAGTTTCATTGGTACTTAAATATGGGCATAATCATATTTCTTATCATAACTAAAGTAATCCTCAAAACAAGAGAAACTACAACGACTAGTTTCTCCATTAGAATCTATTGGTCTTTAAATATTGATCCTAAGCATGCCAATTTCCTAAAGGTTTCTAAGGTCAATGGGAACAGTAAAAGTCCCTAAAATGACTTATCAGAAGTACAAGAGGCGGGGGGGGGGGGGGGGGGGGGAAGATTCATTAAATTTTACTCAAAATTTAACTCCGATTACACCTCTTGTACACTATACTGCACCAACTCTTATACACTTAGAATCCTGAAAATGATAGCAACCTAAACAAGAGCTAATCAATAAAAACCGAAACTTCTAATAAACCCAATAATTAACTCAGGAGGTCATCTAGGTTTTAAAAACCTACTAACTTTGATGATTATTTAACCTCCTTAACTAAAGTTGAAATGGATGATGAAAAGTTTACTGATCCTACATCTTCTAATTAAACCATTAATATCAATCAATCTTTTGAATGGAATAAAGCTATCATTAGCAATCTAAATTAAATTCTATAAAGTCAGAATAACGTTTGGGATTTGGTTGAATCACCTAAGAGTGTTCATAACTAAACTAAATCCTAATACAAACGTTAAGACACTAAGAAGCATGATTGATTATTAAAGGTTATATTCAAGAGGGAATAAATCATCAAAGAATCTTTCCCATATTACAAAAGATTTCTTTGAGGATCATCATTGTTGTTCAAGTAGCTTATAATATTTAAGAGCTACATTAAATGAACATTTAAACAACTATTCCTAACAACTGGCTTGCATATTTACATGTTCATAAAGCAACTTGAAGTTCTAAACTGAAGGTCAAAGAACACTTAGTCTATAAACATTAGAAATGTGATGAAACGTTTATACAATAATTTTCATCAACAACTAAGTGGATCAATGTACCTACCTCAAGATGAGTGGGAGCAACTAAAACAAACTTGTCCTTATATAGATGACATTCTTTTGACAAACATATGTTACATAAGTCTAAGTATTGTTTGTACATACTTTAATATGATAAATCTCAAGAGATATCTCTTATGTGATAGATATCATAACATACTGAGATAGACCCAAAGGGACATTATTTTGTTTCTGTAATACATCTATATATATGATTGTTTATTGGATTACATCGAAACAGAAGGCAAGCGGGCAACAAGCTGCGCCGCTACTCCTTTTTGAATCGCAAAACCCAATCTTTTAAAAACTATATTTGCTGATCTTGGAGTCATAACATTACTATGCATGACCCGCTGAACACGGGTAAGTAGCTCCACAGCTTCAGGCGCGAGGAAACCAAAAGTGTCAAAAGCAAAAGGAATAAATACATGTTGGTTGTCAAGACACGCCTTTTCATGTTTTGCCACCTTACCTGAAGCAGCTTTTAATGCGGCTTGACCGACCGCGAAACCACTACTCCCTAAGCCCACCAAAGGAGAAACCCCTGTTAAATCCACACACACGTGTTTCCCTCCTATCCATCCAAACACCAAAATGTCAGCCGGTAGAAGAGATGATCTTCCCTCCGACGGGTCAGTCAGGAAATTATTAACTTAAAAAGGTCCTTGTACATGTAACACACAATAACGCTCTCCTTTAGAGGATAATAGGATCACTGAGATTATTTCCTTGTGTTTCATTAAGTAGAAGCCTTGTATAGGTACAAGTCTATACTCGTTCAGATATTACTCGAATTGCAACACACTAGATATGTCTAGATTAACGCGAAGCATCTAAAAGAGTATTGAAATATCTTTAAAGGAAACGAGAGACTATAATTTAAAAGAATAATGAGAATTTAAACCGGTTGATTACTCTAAATTTCGTCATATTCAAAAATAATAAAATGTAATTTTCGGGATATATTCTTATGTCAGAAGATAATCTGTCTCACGGAGGAGTCATAATGAACTGATAACAACAATCTAAATTTTAACGACATAATATGTTGATTAAATCTCAACGAAACTGTCAATAAATGTTGTAAATTTATCATTAGACTTATAAGTTTACTAACTCCATATAAATTATGTATTGAAGACTTATTGTGATAAAGTCAGCTACCATGTTTTTTCAAACAGTAATAGTTCGAGAGGTGCTGCATTAAATTTCGATGTGAAATAAATTATTTGTTTATGAACGAATTGAGAAAACTAAATTCTCATATCGAATACATTCGTGATATGCTTAAGGATCCTATAATTAAAGGTCTATTGCCCATAAGTCTTATGAAAGCGCTTATAATAAAGACGGGATTATTTATGACCATGTATCAGTATAATAGTATATCGTTATATGAATGACTAATTTTAATTGACTAATTATTAATTTTCTTCACCAGTTTTGATTTTGTATGTCTCTTAATATGTTCTGCATGCGTAATGACATATAGACAAATTAATATACAAATCAAATATTTGAAGGGCTTGCTTATAAAATTTTTTATCATAACTACTTAGGTTTTAAACAAGGAATGCAGTATGATTAATGGAGGTCTTGAGCTGATGTTCAATTCAATGACTGTGTTTTTCTGCTCCAGATTGAGTTTAAAGCTAAAATGAGTGTTAAAATCTGCAGACTAATCTAACGCTCATAATAAATGATTATTCGGCCAAGTGGGAGAATGTAAGAATAAACATATATATATATATATATATATATATATATATTTATGTATGGCCATCATTATCATTTATATAATAATAGATCAAAATAATTAAATTATACCTTATTATTATATTAGCTAGGTAATTGTTGATGGACCATATTATCATTACTTACTAATCAAGGGTTTCCCCTTGAATGTATATAAATAAATGGAAGAGATTAATTAACATCATAAGAAAAACCTAACTCTCACATTAAGAAATTTGTGACCCCTATCTCTCCATATTCGGTTCCTCAAGAACCTTAATCCCCATCAATAACATACATCCTAAAGGGGAACTCGACTAAGTTGACTATCATGTCGACAAGAGGATTCTCATCAGCCATGGCTACTCTCTCTGCTGTAACAGGTATGTTTTAGTTATAGGTTTATCATAATATTCATGTTTTTCCATTACATACGTGAAGAACTGATCAACATGAAATAGACGAGAAAGGAGATGCCGCCCTCATGTTAACTGGTTTCTTTACATTGCAAACCAGCAAACTCTAATTGCTGTCAAAATAATAGACATTAATTGATGCTTTTTAGAAACTTTGGTATCTCTTATCATTTATGTACCATTTCATGATCGTTTGTCACATATATTTCATTTTATGTGCGGACTACTCGATATTAACCTTTTCATATATTTAAAACTTGATTTAAATACACGGCCGGTCCATTATATATATAAGTTAAACTAAACATTCAAATAGTTAAGTAAACATTCAAGTATATATACACAACATAACTTTATCTAGTTTGCTTTAAGAGAAATTAATTAATACTGTGAAGATGTAAACTGATTCACGTTTCTTGTACATATATATTTCAGGTTGTTAATGATCTGTTTGGCAACAAGACATGTTACGTTACACTAATTTTATATTTTACGTGAGTCAGTGCAAGTCTCCCACATGGATGAGGGGGTTGTGCCGATGTCTGCTCCACTGCTTACACCATCTCTTTTTTTAATCTTAATTCACATTGTTTAATTACCTCTGATTCCTGTCCTTAATGATAACGTCAGCTTATTACAACTAATTAAATATCTTCAAATTAAACTTTAAAATTTTAAATTTATATATATACAGAATATTTGTAACTCTTTCTTTCCAAATTACGTGCGTTATTATCTGGTTTTGTTTGTTAAAAGAATTAAAGATTAAAGTTCCATCAATTTACTACAACAATTAATATATATTCAATTATTGATTACTGGCGTTGAAGATAAGCAAGATATGATTAATTAACATTAGTTTAATATTGTTTTAAATAAATATTTCAGTTATTTATACATTCAACGTTCAGCTTGTCAGCGCAAACGCGTATGACATGCAGTTTCTGCATGGCTGTCCGCCTGCCCACGTGACCAATTTCATACCCATATTCGATCACTCTCCACCACACACACATAAATATATATCATATATGTATACGTAAAGTGATGCTAGAAAGAAAGGTGAAACATTGCACAAACATTTCTATCGTGATTAGTAAAATTGCAAAATATCGTACATAAATAAACTATTCTTTTGTTATAATTCTCTATAAATTTATTTTGTATCTAACGCGTCATTAGACATCAATTTCAAGTAAATAACTACGAAAAATGAAAGCCAATTTGTTACCTTTCACCGTTATATATGAACAACGTAGTCGCATAATTGTTTGCCTTTTACCATCTCACTATATTTGACGAGCACCACGTAAAAGTGCTTATCTTGTTCTTGTGATTTTCTACTCAATAAGTTCGTATTAAAATTGTGTGCCCAGTGTTGGGCTCAAATGAGGATACCATTTTTAAGTATAAAAACTCGAGATCATCGTATAATCATTTGCATTTATTTTAAATATATATTGAGGAATGAAAATGAATTTTGTATGTATATATATGCAGGTAGTTTACATACTACAATAAAACGAAGATTGTCGAAATTCTAAAGAAGTAGTGTGTTCACGTAATTAATATTTGCAGTAATTTTTGAATTAAGGATAACAACCTGTTCATATTAGGATATGAAACAAACCCACTTGAACAAAAAAATAGAAAATAAAACAATAATAATGTTTAAAAAAAAGTTATATGGGCATGATTGCCTAATTTTAAAAAATAAAATACCTTTTTGGTGATGTAATTAATTTGATTAGTTAAACAGAAAATTAACTATTGTGTTAAATTTATTTTACAATAAAAAAAACAACTAAGTGTTATAAATGTAGAGTATTTTAGGTCCAACTCGATCCTAATGGGTTTTAGGGTGTCTCAAAAGATCATTTTCTCGACGTTCGAGGCTAAAAGAATTTGTAAAAGAGCAAAAAAAGGCATCACCCCGAAATACAAAAATACAAAATAAAGAGGCATGCATGGAGCAAACTCATTGATGAGTTGTTTCTTAACGAGGATATGTTAAACAGTCCCAAAAAACCTAAATATCATATCAAGACACCGTTATCCAAATGCTGGTGGAAATACGTCCGGCCTGTGCCCAAAATCAATACTTGAGATCTCATTTGAAACTGAAAACAAGAACCACCGGTTCAAAATATCCAGTGGAGATCTCATGACACTAGCCGGTGGCATCCAGTGGTTCTCAAAATATCCCTCTCCTATACAAGGTTCTCAAAATATCCCTTGCATATATATATATGTGTGTGTGTCGAAAATTAAGTGCTACGGATTGCCTAACTCACCAGCCGACCCTGCGTATAGGTTTGTTTAAATATGCATGCTTGGATTTTTTATATTTGTTATTTTTGTATTTGTACACATGCATATATATATATGCATATATGTATACGTTTATATGTTAGTAATTATGAATGAGACCCGTTTATATTTATATGTGTGTATAAGTTTTTTAAATATATATGTTTGTATTTTTTTATATATGTTATTTATGTATTAGTATGTGTGTATGCATGTATATGTTTGTATTTATAGGTGTGTATAAGTTTTTTAAATGTATATGTTTGCATTTTTTTATATATGTTATTTATGTGAATGAGAACCGTGTATATGTATATGTGTATAGTTTTTTTATATTTGTTATTTATTTATTTATTTATTTATATGTGTGTATGGATGTATACGTTTATATGTTAGTATTACGAATACGACCTGTTTGACCAGAAAGTTTATTGTATTGTTTAATGCTTGACAGGATTCAAGACAAGTCAAGAAGAATGCAAGAAGAAGCGTATAATGATGCACAAATTGAGAAAGTCGAGTGCTTAGCACGTGCCCTTGGTGAAAGACGTGGTTGGACCATGTTGGTCGATGGCAAATTCGATATACCCCCTCGATTAGGCGTGTGGGTTCTCACTATCACCTTCACAATGGAAGCTAAAATCGAGGCATTAAGCAAGGGGAAAATTCTTGAGACATCGAGTGAAAATCAAGAAGGGAATGAAGGCGATAATGAAGGGGACGATGAAGATGAGGACATGAAGTGTTAGTTATTTGATTATGATAGTTTGACATTTGTATAAAATTCACCAAACATGTAATTTGACGTTTGTAATTTTAATTTGGGTCTATATGCAGTTTTATTATTATGCATTTTTCTGGTACGGGTGTATTCTGAAAATTAGGGTCGCAAAATTCGTGAACCGTTCGTCTGGAAGTTCGTTTAATTAAATGAGCGAATATGAACAGAGGTTGTGTTCGTGAACATTCGATAATGTGTTCATCTATGTTCGTTTACGTTCATTTGTTTATGTTCGCCAGTTAAAGATTTGTTTTATATTTTATAGTCTTTTATTTATAATAACCAACCTAACATTTAAATTTTCTAACTTTATTGTTTATGTTCAATTCATTTCGTTAATGCTTTTTTTTTATAAAGTCTTCCTTTAACTAACAAAAATCTAACTTGTGCCTCGTTGACAATATTTGAATAAAACTGTCGTTTCAGGAATGATTATGTTTACGATTATTATTAAGTGCCTTAGTTTAAAATAATTGAAGTGATTATGTAATGTTTTAGATTAAGAATGCTGCGTTTTTTTCTTAAATAATAAATGTTTGTTTGCGTTTATGAACTGTGTTCGTGAACAAGTTCACTTCTTTAACAAAAAAACACGAACAAGATTTTCAGTTCAATTAGTGTTGATGAACCGTTCATAAACAAATTTAATGCTAAACAAATGAACATAGACAAGAATTCGTTCGGCTTGATTTGGTTCGCTTACAACCCTACCAAAAATTACTGAAAATTTTTTGAAAAACTAAAAAAAAAAGTAAAAGCATATGGTCGCTACAAGCTTCGCCAGAATTCTTTTGCAGTATTCTTTGTTTTTTAACTTAGTAAGTTAAAAAGCATGTTTTAGCGATGAGATGTGGTCGCGAAAACTAAAAATGTTTTAACAAATCTTTACTTTTCGAAAACTTTAGCAACGACTTCGGCAAAAATATTTATTAAATTTATTTAAAAAAAGTATTTTAAAAATCAGAAACGATATTCTTAGGTACCGACCTCAAATTTAAGCTATTGCGGCAAGTTTCTAGCGATCTATCAACGACATGCAGACATGTCGGTAAAGGGTATGCCGGCCAGATATCATCGGTAAAGCCTGTCTGATTAGATTCTATTTCGTGTAGTGACATGGCACGCTACAAGCCCTAACTCGCAATGGCATCACAATAATTGGTGCACCAATTACTCAATTAGGATTTGCCATACAGCTACTCGACACTTATCATCATTAGACTGCTACTTTTACGACCTAACACTCCCAGTTGTCCCATATTGTTACACAAATTGATGTACGTGCAATAAGGTGCTATAATACGTATGTGCATATGCATGTTTTAGTGCACATGAGCATTTCTATTTTATTTATTTTTTGCTGTATGCGCATTGCACATGATCACGTGCATAATGCTCATGTTTATTTTCTATTCAAATATAGTAACCATACAAGTTGTATTTTGTTGAATGTACATGTGTAGCGCTATATTTATCTATTCAATGTGGTCACTGGTCAGAAAATTTATCGGTTATAATTTATTTTTATTTAAGACATTGAAAGGAGAAGCAGAAAAATAAATCTTATTGTATAAAGTTAATTTTTTTAACGGCATAAAGTTAATTAGTTATGGTAACATAACATTGACTAAATCGATTCCCACGATTATTAACCTATTTTAATTCCCAACTAAACACAGCCCAATGTATATGCCATTTACTTTTATGAATTATCGACATAATGAGTTGTTTATTTATTGAAATCTATACATTTTAATAAACAAGTGTTATCGAGGATTCTCTAGGCAAGTTCCCTTTATTGCCATTATTGAGGAGTTCCAATACATAAGGATCTATATCCATCCATCACTTGTATTTTTTCTACAACCCTTCACACTGCAACTTCCTCATCCCTTCTCCACTACGACCACCGCCACCACCGTCACCACCATTAATATCAACCCCTCGTGTGTGCCTTCGTGTGGCGGTGTGATTCTTTTCGTACATGTTGCAAAAGCACCATGATCACCGGAAAGGACATTTACGATGTTCTCGCAGCCATTGTGCCACTATATGTTGCCATGATGCTAGCTTATGGTTCGGTCCGTTGGTGGAAGATCTTCACTCCGGACCAATGCTCGGGCATTAACCGTTTTGTCGCGGTCTTTGCGGTTCCACTTCTTTCTTTCCACTTTATATCTTCAAACAATCCTTATAAGATGAATTACCACTTTATCGCGGCTGATTCCCTTCAAAAGATTGTTATGTTAGGGGCTTTGTTTTTGTGGCAATGGCTAAGTAAGAGCGGGAGCCTTGAGTGGATGATCACGTTGTTCTCCCTCTCAACGCTCCCGAACACGTTGGTCATGGGCATTCCGTTGCTCAAGGCCATGTATGGGGATTTCTCTGGATCCCTTATGGTCCAGATTGTGGTGTTGCAGAGCGTGATCTGGTACACGCTCATGCTGTTTATGTTTGAGTATAGAGGAGCAAAGCTCCTCATAACTGAGCAGTTTCCAGAAACTGCCGGCTCCATCACATCTTTCCATGTGGAGTCTGACGTTGTTTCCTTAAACGGTCGTGAGCCTTTACAGACTGACGCCGAGATAGGAGATGACGGGAAGCTCCACGTAGTGGTGCGGAGATCTTCCACCGCATCCTCAAGATCTGTTATATCTTCGTACAATAAGTCTCATAATATCACTGGTATGACCCCTAGGGCGTCAAATTTGACAGGAGTAGAGATCTACTCCGTTCAGTCTTCCAGAGGACCCACACCTCGGGCCTCCAGCTTCAACCAGTCAGACTTTTATGCTATGTTCAGTAAAGCTGGCAGTAAAGCCGAAAGCCCTAAACACGGGTATACTAGTAGTTTCGGTGGTGGGGATGTTTTCTCGATGCAGTCCTCGAAGGGCCCCACGCCAAGAACGTCAAATTTCGAGGAAGAAATGCTGAGACTAGGGAAGAAACGAACCGGAGGAAGGAGCATGAGCGGGGAGTTATTCAATAATAATAACAATAATAGTTTAATATGTTCTTACCCACCACCAATCCCAAACCCTACTTTCTCACTTGGATCTACTAGCGCCGGCGGTCCAAAGAAAAAAGAAAGTCCAACGCCGCCCAACAGCAATAAGGAGCTCCACATGTTTGTATGGAGTTCAAGTGCATCTCCTGTTTCTGAAGGTAACATGAAACTTGCAATTAATAAAGCAGCTGCCGAATTTGGAGCCATTGATCCTTCCAAAGCCGTACACACACCAGGTTAAATATTATAACTTTTTTTTTCCTGTAACCTTTGTTTTATGTTTTCTGATAATAAATCTATAACCAAACAAACATTTTTTGTCACAGAAAATTTGAGTCCAATGACCAAAACATTCGGAGAACAAAAGGAGATCGACATCGAGGAACCAAAACTAAACGGATCTCATTTCAAGAAAATGCGAACAGACGAAACTGAAAACAAGAACCACCGGATGCCACCGGCTAGTGTCATGACAAGGCTCATCCTCATAATGGTTTGGCGAAAACTTATTCGAAACCCGAACACATATTCGAGCCTCTTAGGTCTCATTTGGTCACTAGTCTCATTCAGGTTCGTTTCCAACTGGCCTAGCTCGTTACAAATTCACCAACCACAACATATACCATGATATTATGAATTAATAATTGACATTGTTTTAAATCTTTACGTACAGATGGGACATTAAAATGCCAACGATAGTAAGTGGGTCGATCTCAATATTATCCGACGCAGGTCTAGGGATGGCCATGTTCAGTCTGGGTAAGTAATAATTTAGAGATTGCATTGATAGCTTGTATATAATAGAAGGATTATATATTATCAGTAATTATTGATGTTGGTGCATTGAATGTGTATATAAGTACAGGGTTATTTATGGCATTACAGCCAAAAATAATAGCATGTGGGCAACGTGTAGCGACGTTCTCGATGGCAGTCAGGTTTTTAACCGGACCTGCTGTCATGGCGGCTACGTCTATCGCTATCGGACTCCGGGGTGTTCTCCTTCATGTTGCTATCGTTCAGGTATGGAATAACCACTATCACACTTAACAGAACAACAACATTTCAATTTTACTTTGCATTTTCAAGAATTTAAACCTATAAACTCAAATATTTGTGAGGGGATACCATACTACTAAACCAATAGGCTATAGGGTCGATTAGACCATCACTAATAATAAATTTAAAATGCAGGCGGCTTTGCCTCAGGGAATCGTGCCCTTTGTATTTGCGAAGGAGTATAACGTTCATGCCGATATTCTCAGTACTGCGTAAGTAACATGCTGATATTCTGAAAAGTGTTTGGTTCAAATTAAAACGACTCATAACGTGAAAAATATACAGATAACTAGAATAATTATTACTACTCTCTAGTTTTTGAACTACAATTTATTATTTTTTTAGTATAAAAAAGTATTTTAAAATTGTATAATTATAATACTCTAGTTATTTATACGTTTAATAGAATTATTACATTTTATCCTATCCATTCTAAAAAAATAAAAATATTGTTTTAAAATGGGTTTGTTTTATATAGGTCGAAATGTTGATGTTTTCTGTAATATTGGAAATTTGCAGGGTTATTTTCGGAATGCTGATAGCTTTGCCAATAACAATACTTTACTATGTGCTGCTTGGAGTATAAGATGATCAAAAGTCAACGCTTGGTTGCAAATCCAAGGCTAGATCGGTCAACGATTATGATTCAACGTGCTACAAGGCGACTTGCATAGAGTCACATCACATGCAGCTTACGTGGACCCGCGGATAAATTATAGTTTGCTTTCGGTTTTAGATTATTTTTCTTTATCTTTTGTTTTTTTATGAAGGAAACTATAGATGTAGGTGCCATATAAAAAGTGTAGAATTATTAATGCTAATTTTACTCTTGTTCTTATTATGTTTTGCCCTATGAATTATATATGGTTAACCACTTCAGTCAAAGAGAGTTCAATTATTTGGTAATCAAGAATATGATATTCACACACCTCTCTACACACCTTTTAAAATAAAGAGAGTTCGGGTTTCGTCTTAAAAAGGTTCACCTTGATATTAGGATTGGTTTCAAACATTGTTAAAAAAATTAAAGAGCGTTAAAAGGGTATATAAATTTTACTGATTTACTTATTTAATAAATTACACAATAACCATTCAATTTATCTGTAATCTAAAGGATACATCTGTAATTAGCTATTCTTAGGTGGATTGTTGTTTAGCAGAATTCCTTAAATGCTTAATAGATGGCCAATGACGAATAAAAAAGATATTGATATTAGTCGATAATTACCGACAAATTACATATACAGGCGGCTTAAACAATGGAAAAAAGTTGCGTTAGGTTGAACAGCGTTACAACGGGTATCCGACAGACTGGCAACATTCGTCACTAATCTGCTGGTAAAGTTAAAATAAGATTCGGCGTCAGGTATTTCATGTTTTATTGTCGGGAAGGCATATCCGACTGGTGATTTGTTAGTAATGCGTCGCTCTAACTAAATATCATATTTCCGCCTAGCTTTCAGATGAAACAATGTGATTGTGTTTATGATAAGTGTTCAGTCATTCTATATATATATTTTCCAAACATTCTCGTTTTGCAACGCATTTCATCGTGTTTTCGAAATATACGAGACTCCTGACGTGTTCTTTATCGAATGCCAAAACACACTCCACACACCATAAAATTGGTTATAATCGGTGGGTTTGGAGGTTTTATTATGAAAATTGTACATGGTTTAGAATTTTAAATCCGATGCAGTAATGAATGCTAGTTTTAATTAAAATCTAAAGGTATTGCAGGTTTATTGCTATACATTTTAATCTAAAGTAAGATAGAGCCAAGATGATACCTTATAATCCACCTCTTGGATTGGTTGAAAGACTTATTACAAAAAAATGGCCTCATGTGTGTACTATACTGACCATGCTTTACCACATCTAAAATGACTTCCTATGACTTTGTATAACTTAAACCAATTAATTAACTCATTAACACATTACAATTAGGTGTTTAAAGGCTTATTAGTGTATGATCATACACACAAGAATTAATACCAAAATGACTTGTTCTAAATACGACTTAAATTGTCTAACCTAAACCAACGTACTAATACACGACAAGGCTAGTTAACGGCCATATGTATGTTGGTCATGATGCACAAGTATTTAAAACCCACACGCTCGTGCACACACGCACACACATATGCACACGCCACACACACATATATGTAAGTGTGAGTTAACAAACAAATCTAATCACTTTATCATGCGAAATATATGAATCAAAGAAAATTACAAAGTTAATAACGTGGTGCTATACGTGTAATTATGTGAAGTTAATTACTCTAGTTATAAAGTAGGTATGTTATAAAATAATTGTACACAAAAATAGGTGGCTAATTATATACTACCAAGTAATATCTCAAAGTCATGCATTTAAATGCATAATAACTTTAGTTATACAAACAATTATACTTGGTAATAATAGTTGCTTTTTATGTAAATAATTAACACATGTAACTAGAATAATTATTATGTATAAATAGAGTAATTAGTTTTGTTATCATGGTTGCTGTAAGTTTTGAAGGTAGAGTAATTATCGTGTATAAGTAGAATACTTATTAATTAGTGTGTGTTTAGATGTTTCGACTAGAGGTGCACAAACCGGTTAAAAACTTAAAACCGGTATGGGTAAAAACCAGTTCGGTTTGGTCAACAAAAGTCAAAACTGGTTTATGATCGGTTTCGGTTCGGGTTGAAACAGGTGTCTTACCATGTTACAATCGGTTTCGATTCAGGTTTTGATCGATTTGGTTCGGGTTTTGACCAGTTTTTGCCCGATTTTGGCCGGTTTCGGTTCGGTTAACCGGTTTATGTGGAGAAAATTACATACCGGTCCTGAACCTAAGGTGTCAATCAGTTTCAAACCGGTTTCTACATAATCGGTGTCAAACCGGTTTGGTTTCGGTTCAATTTTCAGGTCAATTTGTTTAACTGATTCATTTACCCACCAATAGTTTCAACTACAAACTCTAAAGTTGTATAATTACCCTATTTATGAAATTAGCTATTCTAGTTATATGTTCAGTCATAAATCTGGTTAAATAACTACTCTACATATGAGAGTAATTAATCTAGTTATGTATAAACTGTAACTCCCTTTTCTCTTCAAGCAAATAAGTGTTCATCTCTTCAACTATTGATATAATTTAGTAACAAATGCGAATGCTACGACTCAATTTTTTCAATAATTTCACATGATTTGTTATTTCAAATTATCAAGTTCTTAAATTTCATTTGATTGATAATGCAAACAAGTTAACTCAATTATTTTCGCACACTATGTTGGATCGCCTAACGAAAACCCTTGCTGAATCACGCTTGTTATTGAAATTGATCAAGCTCTGTTATTTACACACACCAAGTTGTTTTTTCTCTTTGATTTGTATGTTTAATAGGTTAATTCCATTTGTATTTGATTCAAACTCTATACACACTAATAAAGTTTATCCTTATTTTTGTAAGGCTTAGGATCCTTCCAGACTACTAGAGATCCTTACACACCATTTTTTTTCTATACGGTTCGTATAGGGTTATACGGTCGAATAGCACCTGAATCATGTCAGTTTGTGTCGGATGTTTGCCGGTAATTGTTTGTAGTGCCTCGTATAGGCCTACACGGGCCGTATAGGTCTACACAAGCCGTATAGGCTTACACTGGTCGTATAAACATACTTGGCTAAATATGATATGTTAGAATAGCATAAATTGTCTATCAACATTTATATAATATACTTGGCTAAATAATTTGTAATTGTACCCCGAGAACCTTCGTTTAAAATTATATTATGTTACACTTTATAATAGTCTATACACAATAATCAATCAGTGATTAAGCAAACAAGAAAACATTTGGCCAAAACCTACTAATAAACATCTGGTACACATACATAAAATTAAAAATGCACCCCAAAATACATCATGTTCCAAACACATGGAACATCTTATCAACCATCATAAAAATCTGTCAATACGGGTCGTATAGCACTATACGACTCGTATAGTTATTTTCCGGCAGCGCTTAACAGTGGTCAAAGGCAGACTGACTTTTTCTGCAAAAGTTTTTTATATAGTCATATAGCCCTATACGATCGTATAGGTTTTATGGTGTGTCAGGGACCAATACGAGCCATTAAACATCTATACAGTCGTATAAGTTGCAAAAAAAAACTGTTTTTTTGTGTCCCTGTCAATCATGCGTGGCCTATACGGCCCGTATAGGCCTATACGGGCCGTATATGCATGTCCAGTCAGCATATGGTGGTGTATGAGGATCATATCCCTTTTTGTAAACACCAAAAATTAATTTGAATTACCAAAAGAGTGTTGCTAAACGTACCCCGTCTATTAACTTTTACATTAATATGATTCAGACATCTTTATATTTGTTTTCTCCATTATGTTATTATTAATAATCATTATTATTTTTCAAAAACGTTTTTTTCTATTTAAAAAAAGTCTTTTTGCTATTTTTATTTTTATACTTATTACAAGTTCTTTTTATTTTTTCCTAACTAATCAAATACATTTTTTTTCTTATTAAAAACAATTCTTTTATCTTAATTTTTTTCTATAAATGTTTTAATTTATTTGAAGAGTGTTTTTAAAGATAATTTTTAGATATAGTGTTTATTTAAAAACTCATATTGTTTTTAATAATTAAATAAAAAGGATTAAATAACATATGAATTGATTAAAAAGTTTGTTTCTTTTCTCATGGGACATAATCTTATGCACCCGAATATAATACAAACAAATTTTAATCATTTTTATAAGACGTAGTATTTCATTATTCTTTAAATACATTTTGTAGAAAATGAAAATACTAGCTACATCAATCTCATTAAGATGATTTTTAAATTTTCAGAAGAACGTAGTTCAAGTTCTTTATACATTAAAAAAATATATTTTATTTAATTTAATAAAGCATTTTTATCTTTTTTTATAATAAAGTATTTTTTTATACTTCTTTTCTTCTAAAAAGAAAACCGTTAAAAATACTTTAAAGGGTGAAACATTTATTTTTAAGGGATTGATGTGATAAGTAAAAAAAGAGAGGGTGCATTTAGCATACTAAAACAAAAACACGTTTTGTATGGTGTATGGTTTAACTTTTCATCAAATTTATTACTAAACAATAAATAATGTCCATTTTTTGGTATCTATGTGAAAGTAAATTTTCTTATAACGTTTTTATTTTATCAAATAACTTAATAATATATTAGTATGGTTAAGTTATTATATAAAGGGGGACAAAAATAAGAAAGATGAGAATGATTTGAAGCTAGATAAAAAACCCTTAAAAAATAAAAAAATAATAAAAAAACCATAACTCAAAATTTAATAAAAATACGTAAAAAGTAAAAACACAAAAATATTTTCACCGTCTTTCTCGTTCTAAAAAAAAACAATGTTGAGTGAAAACCCTCATTGTGTTTTTTGTTTATCTGTAAGGCCCCCGATCCGGGAACCCTACTTTCGTGTTGGTTGGATTTATTCACATAATTCGTAAACTTATAGTTAATTAAAACATTTCGCGGAATAAAAGTCATTCATTCATACATATCATAAATAACTTGTCTTAAAATAACATAACATAAGTTTTAAACATAAAACATAAACGACACGGGTGTCTTCTTCATAGCGGTGCCAGTCTTCCTCTTATTTGCCACGTGTCCTCATCAAGCAACTTGCCTTATTCTACTTGCCTGCGTGCATACTAAAAGTCAGCTACGCTGAGTGAGTTCTAGTTAATTAACATACATTACATTCCTTTACTTACCAATACCGTCCGAAGATACGTATTGATACTTACTCGTTCGTCTATCATTCAATCATACATACATACATACATACATACGTACTTTTATACTTCTTACTGACAACATACCTCGGATACTATAAAGATCCGTTCCTCACTTACCTTGGATATTATAAGGGTCCAGACTCTACATACCTCGGAATTTATAGGATCCGGTGTCTTACATACCTTGGATCTCCTCTGAGTCCAGTCCCTACTTACCTTGGATATTATAAGGGTCCAGTGCCCTACATACCTCGGTTATTATTAGGGCCCGGTGCCCTCTAACATATCATGCCATTCTAACTTTGTTACATTTCTTTTCTAATTCATTCAATCATAACCAATATAACAATACATGTATACTAGTTAAACAATCCATATCATTCACATTCATACGCAAGCATATATCTAATATACACTTACCATTTAAGTTAAATGTATAAATCTAAACACATCGCAGTATGCACACAGCCCCGAAAGCATAACACAAAAAGGGGCTAGAACTCACCCGGATTCGGTTACGTTCTCCGTTAATAGTAATATTCCTTTCTTCAACTGTGCCCGACTAACTGTTAATAATTTACATGTGTTAATCCTCTATAATTTCTCGTTATTAATCTTTAAAGTTAACGGGGTTACCCATTTAAGTTAACCGAACCGACATGTATTATTCCTTAACCGTTCGTATTAATTTAATACATTTTAATCCTTATTTATTATCATTATTTACATATATATTATTCTTGTTTTGTTATAGCTCATATTCATCTTGTGTCAATAAGTTAACGTCTTTAAGCGGGTTCGGGTTTGGGTTCGTTAGACGAGTCGGGTTTCGGGTTCGGGTCTCGCTTAAGTTTTCATGTCCAACTTACACTATTATTATTATTATTATTATTATTATTATTATTATTATTATTATTATTATTATTATCCTAAACCCTAGGTATAAAACCAACCCCACCCAACCCAACCCTTCTTCTTCCTCACACTCACTCTCTCTCTCTCACCGGAGCCGCCACCGTCACCCTCAGGTTCCGACGACGCCATACACCGGCCACCCTTTAATCTCACCTAACCCTAACCATCACCAGCCTCCCCTTCTTTTTTCTTTCATGATCACCCTGCCACCGCCAGTTGCAGATTTCCGGCCACCCACAGCAACCTCCGCTGCCACCAGCCGCCGCTGCCTCCCCGTCCTTTCCCTTCCGGCGACCAGGTGACGGCTAAAAGGGATGCGAAATGCCAACTTCTCATAGAGGCAGCTTGCACAAAAAGTTCGCATGAGGAATTCACTTGGGGCTTTTCCGCATAGCCTTTTTCACGTAACTTTTTCGCACGGCCATTTCGCGTAACTTTTTCGCACGGCCTTTTTCGTGTAACTTTTTCGCACGGCCATTTCGCGCGAAAGCATGGGAGTTCGGATCTGGGTTGCCTCTGTTACTGTTTGGCTGTTCTTATTTGGATTCGGGTCTGGTGGTTTTTTTTGAATCCGGGTAAGGAGGTCGCGTCTCGAGTTTTGGGCATGCTTTCAGGTCGTCGGCGATGAACATGAGTAAGATTTGAGTTCGGATGCGAGACTCACTGAGTTGTTTAATGTTCAGATCTAGGCTCGGGTTTTCTTGTAGGATCCGGGTTTCATAGAATACCTGTTTGTATCAACTTCTTGTTTGTATTATTTGCTTTTCTTATCAACTTCATTATTATTGTTCATTGTTAGGTTGAATCAAGCTCATTTATCTTGGTTTATTATGTCAGTTTGATTCGGTCTACATGTTGTTAACCTTAACGAGTAAAGGAACGAAATGAACATAATATTTACCTTTAGATTTGATTGGTTAGACTTGAGTGTTTGGAAATATGGTTTGTGTGCATGGGAGTGTGTGTAACAATGATTGGAGAATGATGGTGAAAATGATAAGGATTAGGGTTTTTTTTTGGGTTTAAATAGGCTAAGCCCAATGGCTTTTTGGCCCATAACCAATTCTTAAGCCTAATAATCCCTTAATTTCACCCATAATCTACATATTATTTAATTAATTTAAATTAAAGTTTCTTGATACGATAGTTGAAATAAACCGACATACTTTATTTTTTTAGTTAACGAAACTAGGACGTTACAAGTCTCTCTCCCTTAAAAAGGTTTCGTCCCCAAAACCTATCTACTACATAAACAACTGCAGGTAGAACTTACGCATCTCCTCTTCTGGTTCCCGTGTCACATCGGATCCTTTACGATGTATCCAGATCACCTTAACTAAGGGGATAACCATTTGACGAAGTTGCTTATCTTTGCGGTTAACAATTTTGATTGGCTGCTCGACATAATTCAATCGCTCATCTACCTCTATGTCCATTAACGGCACGTGAGACGTGTCGTCTGCAAGACACTTCCTTAAGTGAGAAACGTGAAAGGTAGAGTGAATCCCTTCCAGTTCTGCAGGTAGATTGAGCTTATATGCTACTTCTCCTACACGAGCGATAATCTTAAACGGTCCAATGTATCTTGGGCTCAACTTTCCTCTCTTCCTAAAACAAATGATACCTTTCCACGGCGAGACCTTAGGCATCACGTTGTCGCCAACGTTAAACTCGATCGGTCGTCGTAGTTTAACGGCATAAGACTTTTGACGATCCTGAGCAGCTTTCATTCCTGCTTTGATTTGATCAAACCTCGAGGAAGTTTCTTGTACAACCTCCAAACTACCAACTTCCTTCTGACCAATCTCTCCCCAACAGACAGGAGTTCTACAGCGTCTACCATATAACATCTCGAATGGAGGCATACCAATACTCGAATGATAGCTGTTATTATAGGAGAACTCTGCTAAATGATGATGATCATCCCAACTTCCTCCAAAATCTAACACACAAGCACGTAGCATGTCCTCAAGGGTTTGGATAGTCCGTTCAGACTGCTCATCTGTTTGAGGATGATACCCCGTGCTGATATTCAATCTTGTCCCCATAGCTTCATGGAACCTCTTCCAGAATAGGGAAGTAAAACGGGTATCTCTGTCGGATACGATTGACAATGGCACTCCATGTTTCGTCATAACTTCTTTAATGAACACACTTGCTAACGTTTCTAACGAGATGGCATCTCGTATAGGCAGAAAGTGAGCACTCTTAGTTAAACGGTCCACAATCACCCAGATGGTATCGTGATTCTTAGCTGTGCGCGGTAGCTTAGTTATGAAATCCATAGTGATGTGTTCCCATTCCACTCGGGTATTTCTAGAGGCTGTAGCTTCCCATACGGCTTCTGATGTTCCACTTTATCTTGTAAGCAAGTCAAGCACTTACTGACATAATCAACCACTTCGTTCTTCATACCAGGCCACCAATAGTCTTTCTTCAAGTCTTGATACATCTTGTTAGATCCTGGATGAATTGAATATCGAGATTTATGAGCCTCGTCTAGGATTCGACTTCTGAGATTCCCATGGCGTGGGATCCACATTCGATCGAATCTGATCTTTACCCCTTGCGTATTATCAATTAGCTCAGTCTGTTGCCCATAAATCCTCTCTTTCTTCATCAACCCTTCGTCTGCCAGTACTTCTATCTGAACCTTGCTGATTTCTGTAAAGAGATCTGTGTTGACAATCAGCTTTTAAGACTTCACAGTCGCTAACACTTCCTCATTCTTCCGGCTTAAAGCGTCAGCAACTACATTAGCCCTTCCCGGGTAATACTTGATTTCATAGTCATAATATTTGATCAACTCTAGCCACCTTCTGTGCCTCATATTCAATTCTTTCTGCTCAAAGAAGTATTTCAAACTCTTGTGATCCGTATAGATAGTACACTTAGTACCATACAATTAGTGTCTCCAGATATTAGGAGCATGTACTACAGCTGCTAACTCTAATTCATGCATTGGGTATGTACATTCGTGAACCTTCAGTTGTCTGGACGCATAAGCTATGACCTTTCCTCGTTGCATCAACACGCAACCTAACCCTTGATATGAAGCGTCAGCATAAACTTCTAAATCCTCATTACCATCGGGTAAAACAAGAATCGGAGCTTGCGTGAGCCTTTTCTTTAATTCTTCAAACGCTTCTTCCTGGAATCTACCCCAACTGAATACCACAGTCTTTCGGGCCATACTAGTTAACGGTGCGGATATCTTGGAGAAACCTTGAATGAATCTCCGATAATAACCGGCCAACCCTAAGAAACTGCGTATCTCAGTCGGATTTTGCGGCGTCTTCCAATTCTTTATTGCCTCAATCTTAGCTGGGTCCACAGTAATCCCTTCAGGAGTGATTATGTGACCTAGAAACTGCACTTCACACAACCAGAACGCGCATTTCGAGAACTTGGCGTACAGTTTCTCCTCTTTCAAGATTTCCAATACTTCCCTCAGATGCTTAGCATGGTCAGACTCGCTTTTCGAATAAATCAGTATATCGTCGATGAATACGATAACCAAATTGTCTAACATTGGCCGACATACCCTATTCATCATGTCCATGAATGCCGCGGGAGCATTCGTTAGGTCGAATGACATCACCAGGAACTCGTAGTGTCAATACCGCGTACGAAACGCTGTTTTAGGAATGTCAGCCTCTTTCACTTTCAACTGATGATAGCCCGATCGAAGGTCTATCCGCGAGAACCAGCTAGCACCTTGTAATTGATCGAACAAGTCGTCAATCCGTGGCAACGGATATCTATTTTTCACCGTAAGCTTATTCAACTCACGATAATCGATACACATTCTCATGCTTCCGGCTTTCTTCTTTACAAACAATACCGGCGCGCCCCACGAGAAAACACTCGGTCGTATGAAACCTTTGTCGAGGAGTTCTTGCAGTTGGGACATTAATTCTTTCATCTCGGACGGCGCCAGTCGGTATGGTGCTCCTGGTACTAACTTAATCTGAAATTCTACCTCTTGTTCCGGTGGCAACCCCGGAAGGTCCTCAGGGAACACTTCGGGATAGTCGCACACTATAGGAACATCTTTCACTTTCTTTGCCTCCACCGATGTAACACCCCGCAACCGTAGCGGAAACGTAAACGGGATGCAACAGACACCTCTGATATCAACCACATTGTTTATAAAGAAAACTGAATACATTAATATACTTCAAAATTACATTATCTCGTATTTCATTACCGTCTAGGTGATACACACATCATACAATACGATAAATAATTCTATTTATTATAATGTATCCTAACATTCCGCACGCAAATCTTACACACATCAAGCACTTAGCACGTAAGCAATCACTTCATCTTAGTTGTACCTGAAAAGCATGTGAGAAAACGGGTCAACTACGAATAGTTGGTGAGTTTCACAATTCGAGTAACCATGATAAATCATTATCATAAAATAATATTATTATCAATGTAATTATGCTGAGCCCACAAGTGAAACCTCTGACTATCACACAAAACCCCCGTGGCATATCCCCCGCCCACGGACCCGTGGCATACCCCCCGCCCACGGAACTGTCCCAAACCGCTATGTCTAACATTACATAGCAAAATATATATAACACCCAAAATAGGCATGTGCAACTGGCTGGGAAACATCAGCAAATCCATGCCGGACCAGTTGGGTTTGTCAGACCAATAGTACTATCCACACTCTACCGGCTTTCAGTTAATCACTCGTGTTTCGGGGCCTTAGAATGTTAGCAACTCAGACAATTACCATCTTAGTACATTTCCGTACGATTCCCGTACAATAAAATATATATAAATCCACGCAAATCCATGCGTTCAGTATGTACTTAAACATTTCAGTAAAAACATGCTTCCGCCACGAGAAAATATTCGAAAACAGTTCAGAAAAAGGGGCTCGTGAAACTCACCTTAGCACATGCAAGCAGGTAACAACAATCATTATCAGTTAACACATATAATCTGTAATATGATCCCTACGATCGTTATTATACAATTATCGTTTATATAACCTTTTAACCGTATCAACCGGTACATCTAGGGACACTGTTAACCCAGTACTGTACCCATTCTGGGGGCAAGGTTAACCCAGAAACACTTCTCCGGACTCAGATTGTGATATCGTTTCGAGTTCCATGGTCACAACTCCTATTAGTCGTTTTTCTCGTTTTGCGTGCCTAGCACGGTTATCCGTTTTTACGTTTCAAAAAAATGAGTTTGGTCACACACGACCCGAAAGTAGTGGTTGACTGATAATTTAATTAAAGATGTGAAATTAGAGCTCGGTTTAGACGCCCCGATTGGCCGCGGGACCCGTTTCCGTATTTGGCGTACCGGAAACTGTTAAATCGGTTAAAAATACCCAAATCATCCGAATTATTTTCGGATGATTCATTTTTACTTGTTTAACTCAATTATATGAAAACAGTTCATTTTTAGGGTTTTTATACACCAGTCAGCTCGCTTAAGCGAACTTCACCGGTTTACGCGTTTTAACTTTAAAAGTTAGATAATTAGCACAAATAATTATCCGTTTAATCTCGGATCTTGAAATTTTGCACAAATCACTTTTTGACAGTGGGGAATTTTATAAAAATATTTCCAGAATTAATTTCTATATTTAAAATTTATTTATCTATTTTTAAACACCATTTAAACACTAAATATGTCGTAAATACCAAACGATCTTAGAAAAATCCCAAAATTTTCCTGGATGTCCCCTGCAATCCACATAGTCCCCTGTAAATTTTCCAGAACCAAAATCTTCTTTTACATGCCATTTTCACTAAAACCGAACTAGAAAACCCTAGAACTCGTTTAACCGAAAAGCCTACTTAGACTTCTCCAACGGACCTCAAATTTTGTGTGTGACTTATACATGATATAAAAAGCTTATCTGCAATTTTACAGAATTTTTCATGATATTTAACTATTTTTCACCATTTTTGGCCAAAACCGAGCATTAAATTCACCAAATATTCATCCTTTGTCCAAAAATTACCAAAAATTCAAAGAACTCATATTTTCATATATAGAACATCCCTGTAAAATTTCATGACCCAACTCTAAACACACCACAATCTGTCCAAAAACTCCAAAACCGAACATAACCGAATATACCTTTCGTTTTCCGCCACTACAAGCTACAAACTCGTCTTTCCGCCTTATTTACCACTAAATACAGAACCTACAAACAACATAACACAATACCAAGCAAGTTACACTCACGATCAAGCCATTTCTTTCATGGTTTCGGTTATGATTCCAAAAACAAAGATTTAACCGTAAAAATTCATTTGTGCTTCGTTTAACTCCTTTCTTGGACCAAGATCCCTTGTATAACCCGTATACATCACTTGATCACGCAAGAATAGGTTTTCATCTTTGAAACCTCATTTTATTGCAAACCAACTCAAGAAACGAAGATGAACACGTGATTAACTCGGTTCTTTACCTTGTTTTCTTGCTACAAAAGCTCGGTTTTGGATCATGATCTTGAGAGGATTGAAGAACTTGGGAGTGTTTGTGTAAAAAAAAGAAATGAGGGCATGGGGTTGGACCCTTAGGTCCGATCGGTGTAGTGAGGGGGTGGGGTGGGACCCACCTCTTCATTCTTAGCCACATGTTTGGATATCCGCAATCCGGATAATGTTTTGAATAATCTGGTTCAGTTCGTTTTTCAGTTAAATGTTTAATTTGGCTTAAAACGAGGTTAAAACGGTCGTTTTTCGGCTTAAAAATGAAATTTATATAAAACCGATTTAAGAACATTAAAAACTTAAACCATGACATTTATTAACTTAAAACATCATATCATTAATTATCGCGCATCTTTCTCGGCTTGATCGATCGTCTCTTGCTTGGTTTGGTATTAAAGGTTTCGTTTAACGTACCGACGTACCATTAAATCGAAATTCTTTTTCTGTGCCGTACTTCACTTATCCCGAAGCATGAATGCTTCGTAAAATCACTAAATATTATAGATATCGTCTATAATTGAACCCTCGATTCGTTCGGGTTTCAAAACTATCGATCGATTGATCGCATATTCAATACGATGAATTATATATTCACGTACAATCGATACAGTGAACCACGTATTCTCGTATAATTACTATGGTAATTCATGTATCCGACATTAAATATGACGTAACTCTCGTCTACCGGTTAGGGTATCCCTGGTTTCGTCGGAATCGTTACATTCTCCCCCCGTTAAGAAATTTCGTCCTCGAAATTTTACACGCCCACTATCCCCTTTCGAGAGAAGGGTGGGGGGTTTTTCCTTCAGAATTCACCCTCGCGTTACCAGGTATAATCTGGTCCTCGCTGTGAATTCCACTTAATCTTAACCAATAAAGCTTGGTATGTCCAAACTGTTTAGTTTTCCCGTCTACTATCTCTACGGAATTAGTTATGATATCAAGCATGTCTTCTATGAGTACCTCTATTACTAGTACTTTCGTTGCCTCATCGCTTAGGCATTTTTCAATCCGTATACATGGCAAAACATTATGTATAGTACTTAGCCCCTGGAGTACTTTAATCGATAAACTACATGACCAATCATGGAGATAGTCTCATGAGGTCCTGTATATTAAGGAGCTATTTTCGGTTTTGCCAAACCTCATATCACCTCTCTAAGTTGATGCCTTAAAAATACCTTGTCACCTCTTTCCAGCGACAATGGTTTCCTTTGAATGTTGGCATAAATCCTTTGCCAATCTCGCGCTGCTTTCAGCTTATCTTAAATATTATAAATCCAATTGGTTGTTTTTCGAATCAACTCAAATCTTATGGCTTGATTGGCGCCCATTTTCAATTCAACAAATTGGTGATAATTACTTCACCTATAGAAAGCTTCAAGCTCTCGATGCTTCCTTCCCCGCCTTCCAATAATGGAAGTAGGATGACTATTTCGATCTGAGATAATTGAAACTGGTACTCCACGACGAGATACCATTTCACTATCATGAATTTGGGCGAGAATTCATTGTGGTAATCGTCATGGATTGGGATGAAATGCGAGGATTGGTTAATCGATCCGCGATTACCCAATTTGCCTCATGCCTTTGATATATCTTGGGAATTTGCGCCCCGAAATCCATTGTAATTTATTCCCACTATCATTGGCGAATTTTCTGTCGTTGTGGCGTTCCCAAGGGTTTTCGGTATGTAGCCTTATCTCTTGCATAACTTAAATATTCACCAACATACGTAACCATATCTTTCTCCAAACTCGGCCATTAATAAAATCCTTTCAGATATTCGTATCATCAATAGTCTAATCCGATCCCGGATGTATGGAATATTTCGATCTATGCGCTTCGTCCATGATTAATTCACGAAGGTCATGGGGGTCGGGATCCAAACCCAATTTTTGAAGTAGAGAATTTCGTTCACGCGTTGTTCGAAATTCTTCTCATTGCCGTAAAGTCCCTACTTTTCCAATTGTTCCTCTTTCAACGCCTCACGTTGAGCGACTCGAATCAGGTCCGAAAGGTTCGACTGGACTATCATCCCCAGCACTCGCACTCGCAATGGCTTAACCCGATCTTTCCTACTCAAGGCATCGGCTACGACGTTAGCCTTGCCGGGGTGATAACGGATGTCATAGTCATAATCGCTTAACAACTCGACCCATCTTCGTTGCCTCATATTCAGTTCTTTCTGATCGAATATGTGCTGCAAACTTTTATGATCGGTGAGGATGGTGCACTTCGTACCGTAGAGATAATGTCTCTAGATTTTAAGTGCGAAGATAACCGCTCCCAGTTCTAAGTCGTGAGTAGTGTAATTTTTCTCGTGTACTTTTAACTGTCGGGAAGCATAGGCTATAACCTTATTATACTGTGTCAACACGCATCCTAACCCTTTACGCGATGCGTCACAATACGCGACAAAACCATCGTCTCCATCGGGGAGACTTAAAATCGGCGCTTGGCACAATTTTAATGGTTTCTATCTTATTTGGGTCTATGTGAAATCCTTGTTGCTTTACAACATGACCAAGGGATTATGCCTTCTTTATTCAAAATCACATTTCGAAAACTTCGCGTACAACTCCTCTCGCTTTAACACTTTCACAATTTTCCTTAACCGTCGTTCGTGCTCTTCTTTACGTTGCGAATATATCAAAATATCATCAATGAATGTTATGACAAATTTGTCAAATTAAAGTTTACAGACCCGGTTCATGAGTTCCATGAATGCTGCCGGCGCATTTGTTAGCCCGAAAGGCATAACTAAGAATTCATAATGGCCGTAGCGAGTCCGAAACGCTGTTGTTGCAACGTCCTCCTCTTGGACTTTTCATTTGGTGATAACTATATTTAAGACCAATTTTCTAAATATAAATCGCCCTTTGCAGTTGGTTAAACAGATCATTTACTTCGAAGAAGTGAATACCTATTCTTGATCGTCACTTTATTCAATTCTCCCTAATCAATACATATCCTAACACTTCCGTCCTTCATTTCCCAATTAAAACTGGTGCACCTCATGGTGACTAACTAGGTCGTATAAAACCTTTATCCAATAATTCTTGTATTTCAGTTGGCGCAAGTCGGTAAGATGCTTTAGCAACAGGGCCAGCTTGAGGTATTAAATCGATTCTGAATTCGACCTGTCGGGTTGGCGGTAACCCAGGAAGTTCTTCTGGGAAAACTTCTGGATATTTACGTATCACCGAAACATCTTCTATATGTTTTCTTTTAAATACTTTGGCAATCGCGTTTGTTAAATACACCACGTCTTCTTGTCGTAAATATTATAACATCTCAAGATGAGATTAGAGTGGTAACATAATATCGTACACTTTTCTCTGTATCTAATCGCTTCATCGTCCGAAGGAGATCTTCTAATCATCTTCTTTTCATATTTGATTTCAGCTTCATGTTGAGTTAGCCAATCCATGCTAACTATTACGGCAAAACTTCTTTACTTTACTGGTCGTAGGTCAATAAGGAAAGGTTAATCGTTCAGAATAATAGAACAATTCCGAACAATTTAGTTAACCATTAGGGATTTACCGTTAGCGATTCTACAGTATTGGGTTCTATAGTTTCACTAATCGGTATCTTTCCAAAGGGTAGGAGATTAACAGGAATTAACTACTATCGACGACCGTAAAAATATCACTGGTGCCTATTGATTTAAAACCACAACATATTTAATACCACCTTTGGATCATGACGTGCTTTATTCAAATTACTCACAAAAGCACGGCTCCTTGCTTGATCAGAGGTTGATGCTTGTCATGAGGTTCGTCTTCCAACGACACTTTGGTTCAACTTTGGGCAATTTCTCTTGAAACGTTCTGTACTGCCACATTCATAGCAAGTACAACTGTTTGGCATAATTTGATTTCTTTGGATGGATGGTTATTGAAGCTGTTGGGTTCGGAGTGGTTGAACACGGATGGGTTGGGATTGCCGGTTCACATGGCTTCAATTGGTTCTACAATTGGGCATTACGTCCATCTTTACCACACCTGTGGCCTACTATCACTCGACATTCTTCTTCCTGCCGATAACCATATTTTCCACATTTAGGGAAGGACCCTTCATGCGGTTCATGTTTTCACACCAGAACTAGTCTTAGTATAATTCTGGGTTGTAGGACATACCTACTTATTCAAAAGCCTATCTTGCACTATACCTTTATCACTTCTCTTCTTTAACACCCGATGTCTCACCTAACGTCCTTCCAGTCCGCTTCCCATAGAGTTAAATATATCGATGCTGGCTTGTGACACAACCCTTCCAAAGGTTGTATATTTTACAGGATTGACTATACTCCTTATCGATGGAGTTAGTCCCCGATATAGCGCTCACTTCGCGTAGTTTCAGGAGTAAATAGCCATGTTACCAGACATGACAATTCCTTCAAACGATTAGCGTGTTCTAAGTGATCAGCACACAACATTTCTATCTTCCATAGCTCAGTTTCCAATCTCTGAACTTAATTACTCGAATAAAAGTGCTCTAGCACAAGAATTTTAAATCCTGACCATATCATCTGAGCAATAATTTTCTAACTATAATTTTGTACCATCGTGTTCCATCACGATACAACATAATCTACCAACATATCTGTAGCATATTTCACTACACAATGTTCTAGACTCTTACCAATTTCCTTAACCATTTCGATCTTTTCTATCCACTCGTTAATCTATTCCTCCCTTTACCATCAGTAAACTATTAATAATTTCCTTAACACAGTCAACAAACATATCCTTCATACCGGATCTAATTCATTACGACTACTATTCACGTTTAGTTTATAACTAATACTGGTAGTCATAATAGTATTCGGTGGGACATTAACACTCTTAGTAATAACACTAAGAATTGAAATATTCATAATCATGTGATTGCTCGATCTATAAGTCTGCGATCACATTTGCATCAACACTAGCAGTGATCTGTGATACGACATTCGGTATCATCATCTGCTATCTTTGAGCAATCAACTGAATCATATCAATCTCCATCATTGGAGTTACTCTTTTTATGTCATTCTGCCGTACTCATCCCGTACGCAGTAATCAATACTAATCTCACCGTATAACTCGTTACCAGTTCAATCATAACAGCAGGTATACATACACACCGAATATTATCATACATATTACACACACCAGTATCTAGTATACATGTCCCACAAGTATAATAACATATGGACTTAACCTGACGTCGGTTAACGTTTAAATATGTTTCATAACCCTTGTCACCAACCGACATATAGATCTTTCTCAACAAAGATCAACGTTTAATATACTTGATTTCAATATCCTTCTGCATGTCAGCATAACCGATACATGCTCACCGTGAGCATCAAACGATTACGTACCACGGAGTTATAATATCCGTGTCCATTTGTATATCTGGCATACACGGTATACCACCTACGAACGAACAACCAACCATGCTATAATGATTCCAACACCTCTTTGTGTATGGGTAATCATTCTATTCGAGTATACATGGGTATAGGCATCTAACGGATGTAAGGTTAGTATAGGGAGTTGCAAGGTTCAAGGTGATCACGCAACATGGGTTGCCTTCAAATATTATTAATTACTATTATGGGAAACTCTATCACTTGCTCAGTCAATGTCCTCAGGCGTTCTAGGTTTGCTAAAATCAGTAATTCTCGATCTGGAGGTGGTATGACTCATATGTTTGAGAGTGAGAAATACATATATATATATTTCTATATATTATTCTTATCTGCTCATTTATTATCAATTTTTTTTTAACGGAATAAGAATAGGTTCACGTACAGGTCCGTCCGTACGTGAGAGTCGTCGGTTTGGGTGAACATAGGGGGCTATTAAGATATATGGTACCGGTGTTGGTAGGGTAAGGGATTTATCAATTTCGGTTAGGAGTGGCGGTTACTAGATATTTCTGGTTAATATCAAACGGGAGATCTAACTTGGTACTATCATAATTATGGCCCGATAAGTCAGACTTATCATCAACCGATGCTCTAGAAATTTTCAGCATCCTCAGTACTTTTATTATTTCATCCCCCGGTTCCTTATCCGGGTCCTATTTCTCAATACCTGTACCCACAAGATATGTACATATATATATACACATTAGCACGTATAAATAATATTATATACTTTACACATATGTTGCCATTTTTACCTATTAATGTACCCCGTGACTTCCCCTGAACTCCCTCGTGCGGACAAGTCTGTTATAATGTTCCGGACCATAATAACTCAGTTGTCCATCCAAGTTCATCCAGATCTCGTCACTATATATTATTAGTTGATATTCAGATCCTATAATACTTGAGCTACTGGTTATATTTTAGGTATCTTTTAAAGACATCCTAATTCTTTTATAACCAATGGCTCTGATACCAACTTCTATAACACCCCGCAACCGCAGCGGAAACGTAAACGGGATGCAACAGACACCTCTGATATCAACCACATTGTTTATAAAGAAAACTGAATACATTAATATACTTCAAAATTACTTTATCTCGTATTTCATTACCGTCTAGGTGATACACACATCATACAATACGATACATAATTCTATTTATTATAATGTATTCTAACATTCCGCACGCAAATCTTACACACATCAAGCACTTAGCACGTAAGCAATCACTTCATCTTAGTTGTACCTGAAAAGCATGTGAGAAAACGGGTCAACTACGAATAGTTGGTGAGTTTCACAATTCGAGTAACCATGATAAATCATTATCATAAAATAATATTATTATCGATGTAATTATGCTGAGCCCACAAGTGAAACCTCTGACTATCACACACAACCCCCGTGGCATATCCCCCGCCCACGGACCCGTGGCATATCCCCCGCCCACGGAACTGCCCCAAACCGCTATAACATTACATAGCAAAATATATATAACACCCAAAATAGACATGTGCAACTGGCTGGGAAACATCAGCAAATCCATGCCGGACCAGTTGGGTTTGTCAGACCAATAGTACTATCCACACTCTACCGGCTTTCAGTTAATCACTCGTGTTCCGAGGC
This sequence comes from Bidens hawaiensis, assembly GCF_021521415.1. Classification (NCBI taxonomy): domain Eukaryota; kingdom Viridiplantae; phylum Streptophyta; class Magnoliopsida; order Asterales; family Asteraceae; genus Bidens; species Bidens hawaiensis. Next base: position 105,663 of record NW_027495897.1, read on the forward strand.
CTTAGAATGTTAGCAACTCAGACAATTACCATCTTAGTACATTTCCGTACGATTCCCGTACAATAAAATATATATAAATCCACGCAAATCCATGCGTTCAGTATGTACTTAAACATTTCAGTAAAAACATGCTTCCGCCCAGAGAAAATATTCGAAAACAGTTCAGAAAAAGGGGCTCGTGAAACTCACCTTAGCACATGCAAGCAGGTAACAACAATCATTATCAGTTAACACATCCAATCTGTAATATGATCCCTACGATCGTTATTATACAATTATCGTTTATATAACCTTTTAACCGTATCAACCGGTACATCTAGGGACACTTTTAACCCAGTACTGTACCCATTCTGGGGGCAAGGTTAACCCAGAAACACTTCTCCGGACTCAGATTGTGATATCGTTTAGAGTTCCATGGTCACAACTCCTATTAGTCGTTTTTCTCGTTTTGCGTGCCTAGCACGGTTATCCGTTTTTACGTTTCAAAAAAATGAGTTTGGTCACACACGACCCGAAAGTAGTGGTTGACTGATAATTTAATTAAAGATGTGAAATTAGAGCTCGGTTTAGACGCCCCGATTGGCCGCGGGACCCGTTTCCGTATTTGGCGTACCGGAAACTGTTAAATCGGTTAAAAATACCCAAATCATCCGAATTATTTTCGGATGATTCATTTTTACTTGTTTAACTCAATTATATGAAAACAGTTCATTTTTAGGGTTTTTATACACCAGTCAGCTCGCTTAAGCGAACTTCACCGGTTTACGCGTTTTAACTTTAAAAGTTAGATAATTAGCACAAATAATTATCCGTTTAATCTCGGATCTTGAAATTTTACACAAATCACTTTTTGACAGTGGGGAATTTTATAAAAATATTTCCAGAATTAATTTCTATATTTAAAATTTATTTATCTATTTTTAAACACCATTTAAGCACTAAATATGTCGTAAATACCAAACGATCTTAGAAAAATCCCAAATTTTTCCTGGATGTCCCCTGCCATCCACATAGTCCCCTGTAATTTTTCCAGAACCAAAATCTTCTTTTACATGCCATTTTCACTAAAACCGAGCTAGAAAACCCTAGAACTCGTTTACCCGAAAAGCCTACTTATACTTCTCCAACGGACCTCCAATTTTGCGTGTGACTTATACATGATATAAAAACTTATCTGCAATTTTACAGAATTTTTCATGATATTTAACTATTTTTCACCATTTTTGGCCAAAACCGAGCATTAAATTCACCAAATATTCATCCTTTGTCCAAAAATTACCAAAAATTCAAAGAACTCATATTTTCATATATAGAACATCCTTGTAAAATTTCATGACCCAACTCTAAACACACCACAATCTGTCCAAAAACTCCAAAACCGAACATAACCGAATATACCTTTCGTTTTCCGCCACAACAAGCTACAAACTCGTCTTTCCGCCATATTTACCACTAAATACAGAACCTACAAATAACATACCACAATACCAAGCAAGTTACACTCACGATCAAGCCATTTCTTTCATGGTTTCGGTTATGATTCCAAAAACAAAGATTTAACCGTAAAAATTCATTTTTGCTTCGTTTAACTCCTTTCTTGGACCAAGATCCCTTGTATAACCCGTATACATCACTTGATCACGCAAGAATCGGTTTTCATCTTTGAAACCTCATTTTCTTGCAAACCAACTCAAGAAACGAAGATGAACACGTAATTAACTCGGTTCTTTACCTTGTTTTCTTGCTACAAAAGCTAGGTTTTGGATCATGATCTTGAGAGGATTGAAGAACTTGGGAGTGTTTGTGTAAAAAAAAGAAATGAGGGCATGGGGTTGGACCCTTAGGTCCGATCGGTGTAGTGAGGGGGTGGGGTGGGACCCACCTCTTCATTCTTAGCCACATGTTTGGATATCCGCAATCCGGATAATGTTTTGGATAATCTGGTTCAGTTCGTTTTTCGGTTAAATGTTTAATTTGGCTTAAAACGAGGCTAAAACGGTCGTTTTTCGGCTTAAAAATGAAATTTATATAAAACCGATTTAAGAACTTTAAAAACCTAAACCATGACATTTATTAACTTAAAACATCATATCATTAATTATCGCGCATCTTTTTCGGCTTGATCGATCGTCTCTTGCTTGGTTTGGTATTAAAGGTTTCGTTTAACGTACCGACGTACCATTAAATCGAAATTCTTTTTCTGTGCCGTACTTCACTTATCCCGAAGCATGAATGCTTCGTAAAATCACTAAATATTATAGATATTGTCTATAATTGAACCCTCGATTCGTTCGGGTTTCATTAACTATCGATCGATTGATCGCATATTCAATACGATGAATTATATATTCACGTACAATCGATACAGTGAACCACGTATTCTCGTATAATTACTATGGTAATTCATGTATCCGACATTAAATATGACGTAACTCTCGTCTACCGGTTAGGGTATCCCTGGTTTCGTCGGAATCGTTACAACCGAAGCGTCGACAACATACGCCAGGTAGGCACCGCACCCTCGCCTTAACATCTTATCTGCTTTTATCATCGAAATGACGTTAAACCCTCCTTATCACTATAAACCGTCACTATACCACCATCCAAGGACTTTAACCTTATTAACCTACTCTTACACACTATTTGAGCCTCAAATTTGGACAGCCAATTCCCAAAACCATATCGAACCTTCCTAAGGTCATTACATAAAGGGTAACAGGGAACTCACGTCCCTCTAACTCTATCTTATCGTCCTTATCCATTCTCATTATTCTAACAGAGGTGTCACTAGCCGTTTATACCATAAACGTTTCAGGCACTCGACAACATGTCATTTTAGCTAACTTACAGAATGTTACATCTACGAAGCTTCTACTAGCACCTGAGTCGAACAAAATAGAAGTAGAAATACCGTTTACGAGAAATGTACCTGTCACAACATCAGGAATCTGTTTAGCTTGCTTCTGTGTCAGCATGTAAGCCCTTGTCTTCGGTCTGTTCTTCTCAACCTCTCTCTTCCCACTTCCTCCAGCTTCACCCTTAGTGCATTCTCGAGCCATATGACCCGTCTTCCCACATTTGTAGCAGGTGGGTTTTGTGTTACATTTATGAGCATAATGCCCCACCTTCCCGCACTTAAAACAGACATTTTCCCAAGTCTGCACTCTCCTCCATGAGGCTTCCCACACTTATGACAGACATCAGTACCAGAACCCCACTTACATTCACCACCATGAATTTTCCCACAAGTCTGACACGATTTCCTTTCCCACACCTTCTGCTTCTTATCATTGGGATTCCAAAACTGAGTATCGTGCCTCTTTCCCTGATTATCCCACTTCTTATCTTTCTTCACTTCCACCACAACATCGTCCACCGCCAAGTCATCATAAACCATTTCCGCCAGTTCGACTGCGGAATCAAAAGTAGTAGGTCTATTTGCTTTGACCAGTGTGCGAACGTTCTGTGGAAGTCCACTGATATAACACTTGATTCTCTTGGCTTCCGTGTTCACCATCTCCGGCACCAGTTTGGACATACGGTTGAACTCGGTAGTGTACTCGCGGTGTGTCATTTTTCCCACCTTCAAATTCAAAAACTTCATCTCTGCTTTCTCGACCTCAGAATCAGCACAAAACTTCATCAACACCATCTCTCTCAAATCATTCCACCTCATAGCCTTAATTTCAGCAGTAGTCTTTCTCTGTTCAACAATTTCCCACCAAAACATGGCTTCATCAACAAACAATTGGGTAGCGAAGCCCACAGCCTGGTTGGGACGGAACTCGCTGATGCGAATGACCTTATCCATCGCGGTTATCCACTGAAGAGTAGCGATCGCGTCACCAGTACCGGTTAGCTTAGGTGGGTCACAACCTTTGAAGGTTCTGTAGTTGCAACCACCTCGGCCTCGTTTACCCCCATTAACCTGCACAGGAGGAGCTTCACTTGACGCCTCATCCTCAGTCTCAGTATCCCTCTTACTACTCTCACCAGTCTTCTCAACAGTCTCAGTACGGATTCCAGTAGACTTGTTTGGTTGGAGATTCTTCACTGCAGCAGCAACAGCCTGAGTAATCGCAGCTTGAATAGCAGGGTCGAGCTGTTACTCTTCTTCTCTCACTGTCATGCTTCGTTCTTCACTATGCTCATTAACGGGTTCCTCAGGAGGTACTTGGTTAACACGTGGCCTACCCCGGCGTCCCGTACGTGCCCATTGTCCAGTAGTCTTAGCACAAGCCATTTGAATTCTAAAGGGAAAACCACAAACATCGTCACGTGAGGAACTATTTAGTACAAGGATAGTAAAGCTACAGGTAATAGCAGTGGCCAGGTGGGATTAGCTGCTCACGCTACTTTCCGTGCCCTATACACTTCCTTTTGTGAGTCTACTTGTTCTTGATTCTACTTAAAGCAATTAGAACATCAAACATTCAAACATAAACAAGCAATTCTATCACTAACAATCCATATAACTATCCTTACTTATCCCTACGTTATACGTAAGGGATTCACGTATTAAGCTTGCTTGAGTGACACATGGCATTCTCTGACTGGCATCTTATTTCTTTCTTCTTTTCGTCCCATTCTCTGTTCGAGTCTAAGCATGTAAGATGCTCATTCTCTCGAACTTATGCTCTGATACCAACCCGTAAGGCCCTCGACCCGGGAACCCTACTTTCGTGCTGGTTGGATTTACTCATTCACATAATTCGTAAAATCAGAGTTAATTAAAACATTTCACGGAATAAAAGTCATTCATTCATACATATCATAAATAACTTGTCTTAAATTAACATAACATAAGTTTTAAACATAAAACATAAACAACACGGGTGTCTTCTTCATAGCGGTGCCAGTCTTCCTCTTATTTGCCACGTGTCCTCACAAGCAACTTGCCTCATTCTACTTGCTTGCGTGCATACTAAAAGTCAGCTACGCTGAGTGAGTTCTAGTTAATTAACATACATTACATTCCTTTACTTACCAATACCGTCCGAAGATACGTATTGATACTTACTCGTTCGTCTATCATTCAATCATACATACATACATACATACATACATACATACATACATACATACATACATACATACATACATACATACATACACACATACATACATACTTCTTACTGACAACATACCTCGGATACTATAAAGATCCAATCCTCACTTACCTTGGATATTATAAGGGTCCAGACCCTACATACCTCAGAATTTATAGGATCCGGTGTCCTACATATCTTGGATCTCCTCAGAGTCCAGTCCCTACTTACCTTGGATATTATAAGGCTCCAGTGCCCTACATACCTCGGTTATTATTAAGGCCCGGTGCCCTCTAACATACCATGCCATTCTAACTTCATTGCATTTCCTTTCTAATTCCTTCAATCATAACCAATATAACAATACATGTATACTAGTTAAACAATCCATATCATTCACATTCATACGCAAGAATATATCTAATATACACTTACCATTTAAGTTAAGTGTATAAATCGAAACATATCGTAGTATGCACACAGCCCCGAAAACATAACACAAAAAGGGGCTAGAACTCACCTGGATTTGGTTACGTTCTCCGTTAATAGTAATTCCTTTCTTCAACTGTGCCCGACTAACTGTTAATAACTTACATGTGTTAATCCTCTATAATTTCTCATTATTAATCTTTAAAGTTAACGGGGTTACCCTTTTAAGTTAACCGAACCGACATGTATTATTCCTTAACCGTTCGTATTAATTTAATATATTTTAATCCTTATTTATTATCATTATTTACATATATATTATTCTTGTTTTGTTATAGCTCATATTCATCTCGTGTCAATAAGTTAACGTCTTTTGTAAGGCCCCGTTACCGGTAGCCCTACTTTCGTGTTGGATTTACTCATAAACACAGTTCTAAATATCAGAGTTAATTTAAAACTTTACGCGGAATATAAAACTTTCATAAAACATTACATAATTTATAACTTGTCTCAAAACATCCTTTGTCTTTCAACATTAAAGCATTAAAATTAAAACATCATAAGTCTTCAGATGCCAGGCTCTTATTCTTCTGCCATGTGTCCCCACTCAAGCCAGCTTTCTCATCCTACTCACCTGCGTGCATACTAAAAGTCAGCTACGCTGAGTGAGTTCTAGTTAATCATACGTTATACAATACACAATAAATTATATTCTTTCATTCACACTTTCATACTTTCTTACTTTCATACTTTCTTACTTCCACATCTTACGTTATAAAGAGCATTACGCCCTGAATTCCTCGAGTATTATTAGGGCTCGGTACCCTCCTTCCTCGAGTATTATTAGGGCTCGGTACCCTCCTTCCTCGAGTATTATTAGGGCTCGGTACCCTCCTTCCTCGAGTATTATTAGGGCTCGGTACCCTCTTTCCTCGAGTATTATTAGGGCTCGGTACCCTCTTTCCTCGAATATTAGTAGGGTTCGGTTCCCTAGTTCTCGAATATTAGCAGGGTTCGATTCCCTCTTTGTTACCATACAACCATACTTTCCTTTTTTTATTAACTTTATCACATTCATACACATAAGCATACATATCATACTTACCTTATTCTTAGCGCTGCAACCTGACAGTACGTGCAATATCCGAAGATCGTTCACGTACCGTCAAGCAATCATTCATATCTATCACATATATCACATATGGCATACACTTATCACTTAGGATAAATGTATTAACAAACACATCGAGTATGCACACAGCCCCGAAAACATAACAAGGAATGGGGCTAGAAACTCACCTGAATCCTGTTACGCTCTCCGTTAATAGTTATTCCCTTCTTGAGCTGTGCATGGCTAACTGTATAATATTTACACGTATCAATTAACTACTACTACTCATGTTGTATTTCTATCTTTATATGACCCACAACGAACGGGGGTCCGGGGGCAGCGCCCCTGGTAGCGGGGTCTAGGGGCGGCAGCCCCTAGCAGGGTCCAAGGGGCAGAGCCCCTGGCTGGGGTCGAGCTTAGCTTGCAGGCGAAGTTGTCGTCTGCAGGTTCTGTTCGCTCTTAAATCCTTCGTTCCTTAACCAATTAACTCGATTTAGGTACCCATGGAATCGTCTGTCCAGCGCCTACAAACCCCAACTATCAAATCGACCTAACATCGATGTTTAGAGGGTGCGATTTAGGCAAATTGGTTACGGGTCCTTTTTATCAATCGATTAACCCATCAAATCCTAACCATTTTCAGTAAGTTTAGCTTTGTTGGATTCGTGTTTACCATACAAACTCAGATCTACCATTTCTCAAATCAAACCGAACCTATACGAACGATTTCTAACCATAAACCTACCTTGAACAAGTCGAACTTACGAACACGAGCTGGTCTTGTTGCTTTGGTTCGTCACGACGATCTAGCACCAACTAACGTTTACTCTCTCTCGGATCCTGCTCGTTTATGGTGTGTGTGTTTTTGAATGTGTAGAGATTAGAATGGAAAGAGATGAGGTTTAGGGTTTTATGGTGGTTTAGGGGATATTTATATCCCTTAAAGCCCATGGACCTAAGGCCCATTCTCATTTAACCCATCTCAATTAATCTAAGTCCATGATCCGTTCTTTACACGATATTAATTAATTAATAACGCGAAATCACTAAACGTAACTTTCTTTATTTAGCATTATAAATTTTAGGATGTTACAAGTCTTCCCTCCTTAAAGAGGTTTCGTCCCCGAAACCTAACTATTACATAAACAAACTAGGGTAAAACTTGCGCATCTCATCCTCGGCCTCCCAAGTAGCATCTGATCCCTTGCGGTGTTTCCATATCACTTTTACCAAAGGTATAATCTTGTGACGAAGCTGCTTCTCCTTACGATCAACGATCTCTATCGGTTGCTCGATGTAGTTCAATTGCTCATCAACCTCAATGTCCATCAATGGCACGTGAGACGTGTCATCAGCTAGACACTTCCTCAGATGAGAAACATGGAAGGTTGAATGAATTCCTTCTAACTCGTCGGGTAAATCCAGCTTATAAGCTACTTCCCCCACACGATCTAAAATTTTAAACGGTCCAATGTACCTCGGACTCAACTTCCCCCTCTTTCTAAAACGGATAATTCCTTTCCAAGGCGAGACCTTAAGCATCACATTGTCGCCAACGTTAAACTCAATTGGTCGTCGCCGCTTATCTGCATAAGACTTTTGTCTGTCTTGAGCGGCTTTCATTCTTGCTTTGATCTGATCGAACTTTGAAGACGTTTCTTGAACCACTTCAAGGCTTCCCATTTCTTTCTGACCAATCTCACCCCAACACACCGGGGTTCTACATCGTCTACCGTAAAGCATCTCAAACGGTGGCATACCAATACTTGAATGGTAACTGTTGTTATAGGAGAACTCTGCCAGGTGCAGATGATCATCCCAACTTCCATCAAAATCTAAAACACAAGCACGTAGCATGTCCTCAAGGGTTTGGATCGTCCTTTCAGACTGTCCATCAGTTTGAGGATGATACGCCGTACCGATGTTCAACCTCGTCCCCATAGCTTCATGGAATTTCTTCCAGAACCTCGAAGTAAACCGTGTATTTCTATCAGACACGATCGATAATGGTACTCCATGCTTGGTTACAACTTCTTTGATGAAAAAGCTTGCTAACGTTTCTGACGAGATGGCCTCTCGTATGGGCAGAAAGTGAGCACTCTTGGTCAAGCGATCCACAATCACCCAGATAGTATCATGTTGCTTAGCTGTACGAGGTAGCTTAGTTATGAAATCCATGGTGATGTGTTCCCATTTCCACTCAGGTATCTCTAGCGGTTGCATCTTCCCATAAGGCTTTTGGTGCTCGGCTTTGACTTGTAAGCAAGTTAAGCACTTGCTAACATAATCCACTACATCATTCTTCATTCCTGGCCACCAGTAATCTCTCTTCAAGTCTTGGTACATCTTTGTAGCTCCAGGATGGATTGAGTACCTTGACTTATGAGCTTCATCTAAGATTCGACTTCTAAGATCACCATGGCGTGGGATCCACATACGGTCGAACCTAGTTTTAACTCCATGAGTGTTTTCCATCAACTCGTCTTGCTGGCCATAAATCCTTTCTTTCTTTACTAACTCTTCATCTACTAACACTTCTGACTGCACTTTGATGATTTCTTCAAAAAGACTTGGGTTCATGATCAACTTGTAGGACTTCACTGTTGCAAGGACTTCCTCATTCTTACGACTTAACGCATCAGCGACCACGTTAGCTTTACCGGGGTAATACTTAATCTCACAGTCGTAATCCTTTATCAATTCTAACCATCTTCTCTGTCTCATGTTCAATTCTTTCTGCTCGAAGAAGTACTTCAAACTCTTATGATCTGTATAGATAATACACTTAGTACTGTACAGATAATGCCTCCATATCTTAAGAGCATGTACTACAGCTGCTAACTCCAAATCATGCGTCGGATAAGTACTCTCATGGACCTTCAACTGCCTAGACGCGTAGGCTATCACCTTCCCTCGTTGCATCAACACGCAACCTAACCCTTGATGCGAGGCATCAGCACAAACAACGAAATCCTCGTCGCCATCAGGTATAGTAAGGATGGGAGCTTGAGTGAGTCTCTTCTTCAATTCTTCAAAGGCTTCTTCCTGAAACTTTCCCCAACTGAATACTATCGACTTTCGGGTCATACCGGTCAGCGGTGCGGCTATCTTGGAGAAACCTTCGATGAATCTCCTATAGTAGCCAGCTAACCCTAGGATGCTTCGTATATCAGTCGGATTCTGCGGAGTCTTCCAATTCGTTATCGCTTCAATCTTAGCTGGGTCCACGGTAATCCCCTCCGGATTAACCACATGACCTAAAAATTGCACTTCTCTTAACCAGAACGCGCACTTCGAAAACTTGGCGTACAACTTCTCTTTCTTCAAAACTTCCAATACCTCTCTCAGATGCTCGGCATGGTCAGCCTCACTCTTTGAATAAATCAATATATCATCGATGAAGACGATAACCGACTTATCCAACATCGGTCGACACACCCTATTCATCATGTCCATAAATGCTGCAGGAGCATTGGTTAGACCGAATGACATTACGAGGAACTCGTAGTGTCCATACCGCGTTCGGAACGCTGTCTTAGGGATGTCTGCCTCCTTCACATTCAGCTGATGGTAGCCTGATCTGAGATCTATTCGTGAGAACCAACTTGAACCTTGCAGTTGGTCAAACAGATCGTCAATCCTTGGCAAAGGATATCTATTCTTTACCGTAAGCTTATTCAACTCACGATAGTCTATGCACATCCTCATACTTCCATCCTTCTTTTTCACGAACAATACTGGTGCGCCCCACGGGGAAACACTCGGTGTTATGAAACCTTTGTCGAGGAGTTCTTGCAGTTGGGACATCAATCCTTTCATCTCGGACGGTACTAGACGGTAAGGCGCCTTCGCGACAGGTTGGGCTCCTGGTATTAGATCTATCTGAAATTCTATCTCTCGCTCCGGTGGCAACCCCGGAAGATCCTCAGGGAATACTTCTGGGTAGTCGCGCACAATAGGAACATCTTTCATTTCTTTCGTCTCGGCCGTAACGTTGACGACATACGCCAGGTAGGCACAACACCCTCGCCTTAGCAAACCCTCGGCTTTTATCATCGAAATGACATTAAGCCCAGAACTTTCCTTATCACCATAAACCGTCACCGCACTACCATCCAAGGACTTTAACCTTATTATCCTACTCCTACATACTATCTGAGCCTCAAACTCAGACAACCAATCCATTCCCAAGACTACATCGAACCCCCCTAAGGTCATAACATACAAAGTAACAGGGAACTCATGTCCCTCTAACTCTATCTTACAATTCTTAACCATTTTTGTTATTTCAACCGAAGTGTCGCTAGCGGTTTCTACTATAAGAGTTTCAGACACCCGGCAACATCTCATTTTAGCTAGTTTACTAAATGGTGTGGCTACGAAACTTTTGTTTGCGCCCGAATCAAATAATACAGAAGCGGAAACACCGTTCACTAGAAACGTACCTGTGACGACATCCGGAATCTGCTTGGCTTGTTCTTGGGTCAGCATGTAGGCTCTAGTTCTTGGCCTAGCTTGATCGGCATCCTTCCTTCCACTACCTCCAGCTTCACCCTCGGTACACTCCCTAGCAAAGTGACCTGTCTTACCACACTTGTAGCATGCAGGTTTAGAACTGCACTCATGAGCATAATGACCTGCCTTCCCACACTTGTAGCAAACATTCGACCCAACTCTACACTCTCCAGCATGCATCTTTCCACACTTATGACATGTATCCGAACCCTTCCCCCACCTACACTCACCACGGTGTGCCTTGCCACAAGTCTTGCACGACCTGTTCTCCCAAACTCTCGGCCGCTTGTTCTTAGGGTTCCACATCTGGGTACCGGGTCGTTTAGCAGGAGCGACCCATTTCTTCTCTTTCTTCTCGTCCCCCACCACCACATCATCCGTAGCCAAGTCTGCGTAGACCATTTCTGCGAGTTCGACAGCATAATCGAAAGTAGCAGGTTTACTTGTCCTGACTAACATGCGGACTCTCTGTGGTAATCCCCTCACGTAACACTTGATTCTCTTAGCCTCAGTGTTGACCATATCGGGCACCAACCTAGACATTCGATTGAACTCGGTAGTGTACTCACGATGTGTCATTGTCCCAGCTTTCAAGTTCAGGAACTTCATCTCCGCCTTTTCAACCTCGGCGTCAGCACAGAACTTCTTCATCACTAATTCCTTCAGATCCTCCCACTTCATTGCTTTGATCTCTTCACGGGTCTTCCTCTGCTCCACACTCTCCCACCAATACATAGCCTCATCTTCAAATGATTGGGTGGCATAACCGACAGCTTGGTCAGGATGACACTCGCTGATTCGGATAATTTTATCCATGGCGGTTATCCATTGAAGAGTGGCGATTGCGTCTCCTAAACCAGTCAGCTTCGGCGGGTCGCATCCTTTGAAGGACTTGTAGTTACACCCACCTCGACCTCTCTTTCCATCACCAACCTCGACAGATCCAGCTTCACTCGAGTCACCCTTCCCTTTCTCACCATCCTTCCTACCATTCTCTCCTAATCCTTCCACAATTCTTCCAGTAGATCCTTCGGGATTCCTAGTCTTCATGGCAGCAACTACAGCTTGAACGATGGCTGCTTGAACTGCAGGGCTAAGTTGAACCTCTTCGTTGTTGCTCGAGTTTCCTCCAGCTGCGCCACCTTCGTCTCCGGTGTTGGAAGCTTCTTCTAACGAGGGTTGCCGGACAGGACGAGGCCTGCCACGACGTCCAGTGCGACCCCCAGTTCCAACAATTTCTCCAGCTCCAGCCATTAGTATTCTAAAAGGGAAAACACAAACATCATCACTCAAGGAACTATTTAGTACAAGGATAGTAAGGCTAACAGGTAATAACAGTGGCCAGCTGTGATTAGCTGATCACGTTACTTTCCGTGTCCTATACACTTCCCTTTATGAGTCTATTTGTGCTAGTTCTACTTAAGCAGTTAGTCAAATCAAACAATCTATTATTCCTATCCCTGCCGTTCACATATCTTTTCTTTCTCATTAACATATATCATTTAATCATACACTTTACCTTTACTAATCTTGCTTGAGCGACACATGGCATTCCTGAACTGGCATCTTCTTTCTTTTCTTACTTAGATCCCATTCTCTGTTCGAGTCTAAGCATGTAGGATGCTTAAATCTCTCGAACTTTGCTCTGATACCAACTTGTAAGGCCCCATTACCGGTAGCCCCACTTTCGTGTTGGATTTACTCATAAACACAGTTCTAAATATCAGAGTTAATTTAAAACTTTACGCGGAATATAAAACTTTCATAAAACATTACATAATTCATAACTTGTCTCAAAACATCCTTTGTCTTTCAACATTAAAGCATTAAAATTAAAACATCATAAGTCTTCAGATGCCAGGCTCTTATTCTTCTGCCATGTGTCCCCACTCAAGCCAGCTGTCTCATCCTACTCACCTGCGTGCATACTAAAAGTCAGCTACGCTGAGTGAGTTCTAGTTAATCATACGTTATACAATACACAATAAATTATATTCTTTCATTCACACTTTCATACTTTCTTACTTCCACATCTTACGTTATAAAGAGCATTACGCCCTGCATTCCTCGAGTATTATTAGGGCTCGGTACCCTCCTTCCTCGAGTATTATTAGGGCTCGGTACCCTCCTTCCTCGAGTATTATTAGGGCTCGGTACCCTCCTTCCTCGAGTATTATTAGGGCTCGGTACCCTCTTTCCTCGAATATTAGTAGGGTTCGGTTCCTTAGTTCTCGAATATTAGCAGGGTTCGATTCCCTCTTTGTTACCATACAACCATACTTTCCTTTTTTTATTAACTTTATCACATTCATACACATAAGCATACATATCATACTTACCTTATTCTTAGCGCTGCAACCTGACAGTACGTGCAATATCCGAAGATCGTTCACGTACCGTCAAGCAATCATTCATATCTATCACATATATCACATATGGCATACACTTATCACTTAGGATAAATGTATTAACAAACACATCGAGTATGCACACAGCCCCGAAAACATAACAAGGAATGGGGCTAGAAACTCACCTGAATCCTGTTACGCTCTCCGTTAATAGTTATTCCCTTCTTGAGCTGTGCACGGCTAGCTGTATAATATTTACACGTATCAATTAACTACTACTACTCATGTTGTATTTCTATCTTTATATAACCCACAACGAACGGGGGTCCGGGGGCAGCGCCCCAGGTAGCGGGGTCTAGGGGCGGCAGCCCCTAGCAGGGTCCAAGGGGCAGAGCCCCTGGCTGGGGTCGAGCTGCCAGGTCAGCTTAGAAAATTTTTTTTTACATTAACTGTCTTAACACATTTTCCATTAGGTTTTTAATTTATTTTCTAAGCGAACTTAACTTTAGGCGAAGTTAAACCTTAAGCGAACTTAGCTTTAGGCGAAGTTAAACCTTAGGCGAACTTAGCTTTAGGCGAAGTTAAACCTTAGGCGAACTTAGCTTTAGGTGAAGTTAAACCTTAGGCGAACTTAGCTTTAGGCGAAGTTAAACCATAGGCGAACTTAGCTTTAGGCGAAGTTAAACCTTAGGCGAACTTAGCTTTAGGCGAAGTTAAACCTTAGGCGAACTTAGCTTTAGGCGAAGTTCATCAGGCGAACTTAGCTTGCAGACGAAGTTCATCAGGCGAACTTAGCTTGCAGGCGAAGTTGTCGTCTGCAGGTTCTGTTCGCTCTTAAATCCTTCGTTCCTTAACCAAATAACTCGATTTAGGTACCCATGGAATCGTCTGACCAGCGCCTACAAACCCCAACTATCAAATCGACCTAACATCGATGTTTAGAGGGTGCGATTTAGGCATATAGGTTACGGGTCCTTTTTATCAATCGATTAACCCATCAAATCCTAACCATTTTCAGTAAGTTTAGCTTTGTTGGATTCGTTTTTACCATACAAACTCAGATCTACCATTTCTCAAATCAAACCGAACCTATACGAACGATTTCTAACCATAAACGTACCTTGAACGAGTCGAACTTACGAACACGAGCTGGTCTTGTTGCTTTGGTTCTTCACGACGATCTAGCACCAACTAACGTTTACTCTCTCTCGGATCCTGCTCGTTTATGGTGTGTGTGTTTTTGAATGTGTAGAGATTAGAATGGAAAGAGATGAGGTTTAGGGTTTTATGGTGGTTTAGGGGATATTTATATCCCATAAAGCCCATGGACCTAAGGCCCATTCTCATTTAACCCATCTCAATTAATCTAAGTCCATGATCCGTTCTTTACACGATATTAATTAATTAATAACGCGAAATCACTAAACGTAACTTTCTTTATTTAGCATTATAAATTTTAGGATGTTACATCTTTAAGCGGGTTCGGGTTCGTTAGACGAGTCGGGTTTCGGGTTCAGGTCTTACTTAAGTTTTCATGTCCAACTTACACTATTATTATTATTATTTTAAAATCCTAAACCCTATTATTATTATTATTATTATTATTATTATTTGTTATTATTATTATTATTATTATTAAAATCCTCAACCCTAGGTATAAAACCAACCCCACCCAACCCAACCCTTCTTCTTTCTCACACTCACTCTCTCTCTCTCTCTCACCGGAGCCGCCACCGTCACCCTTGGGTTCCGACGACGCCATACGCCGGCCACCCTTTAATCTCACTTAACCCTAACCATCACCAGCCTCCCCTTCTTCTTTCTTTCTTGATCACCCCGCCACCGCCAGTTGCAGATTTCCGGCCACCCACAGCAACCTCCGCTGCCACCATCGCTGCCTCCCCGTCCTTTCCCTTCCGGCGACCACGTGACGGCTAAAAGGGATGCGAAATGCCAACTTCGCATATAGGCAGTTTGCACAAGAAGTTCGCATGAGGAATTCGCTTGGGGCTTTTCCGCATAGCCTTTTTCGCGTAACTTTTTCGCACGGCCATTTCGCGTAACTTTTTCGCACGGCCTTTTTCGTGTAACTTTTTTGCACGGCCATTTCGCGCGAAAGCATGGGAGTTCGGATCTGGGTTGCCTCTGTTACTGTTTGGCTGTTCTTATTTGGATTCGGGTCTGGTGGTTTTTTTTGAATCCAGGTAAGGAAGTCGTGTCTCGAGTTTTAGGCGTGCTTTCAGGTCGTCGGCTATGAACATGAGTAAGATTTGAGTTCGGATGCGAGACTCACTGAGTTGTTTAATGTTCAGATCTGGGCTCGGGTTTTCTTATAGGATCCGGGTTTCATAGAATACCCGTTTGTATCAACTTCTTGTTTGTATTATTTGCTTTTCTTATCAACTTGATTATTATTGTTCATTGTTAGGTTGAATCAAGCTCATTTCTCTTGGTTTATTATGTCGGTTTGATTCGGTCTACATGTTGTTAACCTTAACGAGTAAAGGAACGAAATGAACATAATATTTACCTTTGGATTTGATTGGTTAGACCTTGAGTGTTTAGAAAGATGGTTTGTGTGCACAGGAGGATTTTGTTATGTATGGGAGTGTGTGTAACAATGATTGGAGAATAATGGTGAAAATGATAAGGATTAGGGTTTTTTTTTGGGTTTAAATAGGCTAAGCCCAATGACTTTTAGGCCCATAACCAATTCTTAAGCCCAATAATCCCGTAATTTCACCCATACTCTACATACTATTTAATTAATTTAAATTAAAGTTTCTCGATTCGATAGTTAAAATAAACCGACATACTTTATTTATTTAATTAACAAAACTAGGACGTTACATTATCATTGCGTTTTGTGTTTATTTCCGTCACTGATTGTATCTTTTTTCCTTAGCATTGTCTTTTTTTTCTTGATATTGTATTATATTACTCAACACTGTGTTATATTTTGTTCAGAATTGTGTTATATTTTCAATTTATTGTGTCATTTTTTAGTTATAATTGTGTCTTTTGTTCATTTTCGTCATTGTTTCTTTGATCTCGGTATTGTGTCTATTCGTCGATTTTTTATTGAACGGGAATGATGGGGGAAACATTTTCATGTTTTAATTTTTTTTGTTTTTTTATTTATATTTTGAGTTATGATTTTTATTAATTTTTTTGAATTTATTTTTAACGATTTTTTTGTATGGTCACAAATACTTCTTACCCTTCTCATTTTTGTTTCCCTTTATACTTGTAACTTTACATTATATTAGTATTAACGGACAGCTAACCCAATGGTTGGATGTTTAAAAGGGTTTTCCTCTCTTTAGTGGATTTACGAGTAGCCGTAAAAAAAAAAAATCAAATATAATAGTTTGATTATGAACACAGTTAACTACAATATTCCTGGAAACGCTTCATTTGTATTATTTATACCCTTCGAAGATTAATTTTAAAGTAGTTAATATTCGATATTTCTATCACAGATCCCAATTTTAGTCTTCTTTCATTGAGATCTTCAATTTCATGTTGTATCACAAGAAATGAAAGTCAAAAAGTGATAAATTAACTTAACAATACAAACATCTTTTTCTTTCCTTTGCTTAGAATAAACACCTAAGCCATTTCCATTTTGGTGAGATGGTATAGTAGTTAAGGTATGAAATAGAAGGTTATGGGTTCAAATCCTATTATTTGTAAAAAAAAAAAATATATTCGTTAAAAATTAGAATAAATAAATTAGTAGTTAAAAAAAAATAAATAAAAAGTTACATCTTTTTCATCTTAATAATCCAATAAGAATAACAAATAATTTACTTGTTTAGCAACTAGCAAATAGTTAATGTTAACAAAATGATTACAGCCTAAGGGCTTTCATTATGAAATCAAACTTATAAACCGAAAGTTGAGTCGAGTCGAACTTGAATTAATAAATTGATTTTCAAATCGAATATGTGATTTCGAACTGTTTCGGCCCAAATACATGAATTTAAAAACACGTGCACGCATAGCGTGCTTGTTTGCTCAAGTGTGCTAAATTTAATTTTCCTAATTTTCGTTTAGATTTTTAAAATCCAATTTGTCTAAATTTTCATTAGGTCTGCTTTTAACCGTTTGGACTTGATATTTTACTTCCTATTGCCATGTGGGAATATACATTTAAAATTCATGAAAGGGTAGCATTCTGATGCTTGCCTTTAAACTAACTTCACTTGTGTACACATCGATTATAAAACTGGACCAAATCAATTATGTCTTTCAAATGGGATATTTCAAATTGGTATCTAAAATTGTCTTGGGACATGAAAAATGGCTTAAATTATTCCACTTCACATGACATATTCGTCTCTTCCAAGTGTGAATCCATCTTTGTGGTAATGTAAATCTATGATAAACATATATATATCCAAATAATGATTTTCTTGTCTCCTGATGAGTATAATTGTACGAACGTATAGATATGTATCAATATGAACTACATTCATCCTACCATTCTGAGTCTAGGCGAAACCCTTGTCACTAGTTGCATCAACGATAGTTCAAAGACAACATGCTTTGAATCACCGCAACCCACCCCGGAGAAGAATTTATTCAAACAGACAAATTAAAAGACCTTCAATATAGCAGTAAATTTAAGCAGGCATGTTTGCACATAATCTAAAGTATGTAATGATCCCACTACATGCTAAGCTAAAGCACGAATCGTTAATGCTTCAACTTTTAAAAGATGTCCACATTAATTGCATGTAAAAGCCCATTGGTTTCTATCTACTAATTAGGTTTCCTCTCATGTATTCGCATTAACGCTTCCAGTTTTACATGATACTATTACATTGGACTCCCCACATACATCCGTAATGAGGTTAATTGTTAGTGATCCTCGTTTGCATCAAACAAAAGACAATGTCTTTAGGCAGCAACCTAGTCTCACAGTATAGAGATTGATGACGCTTCTTGCTACTTGACCAAATGATAACGAAGAATAAATATTACGGAGTCGCCATAGCTTCACCTACACGACTTGTATATAGACAACAATAGCAACTAGGTTTTGCCAGTGAAGAACGAATAGGCATGCACTATAAAGACCTCGTTTATTACAACTCATGCATGCATAAATTATGAGTTATACCAAGGATTAGACTCGATATTAAGGTCACAGTTTTTAGTTATCATTATAACACTTCAACTAAGCTACATGAACAAAAAAGTTTCGCAAAACTTGCAATACACAAATATGGCTTAGATGACTAGATGAGCGACATATTAAGCAATTGATTGTGAGTATTTTAAATGCGCATGATAAAATAAATTAGGAAATCGTGTGAACTAAATTTATTATACAACTCATATTTATGAAAAAAAAAATGAAACCAAAATAATAAAAAAAACATTTGTGTTGCTTCAAATATGCACTAGGACCCTAAAAGAGTTATAAGAGGGTCAAATATGCGGTACGTAGAAGAGTTAAATATAAGGCATAACCTTATGTTACGTTCGACCATGATGAGAAATATTCATAATGATATATATAGTTTGAAGTTTGCCTTTTTGGGCATATCATAACTATTTTTTGTCTTTGCTTTCTCTTACTTGCTATGCCGAGTGTCAGCATTATACCGGTATCTATCAAAACTGAATTCCCACACCTCAATGTACTGGGATGTTCAACTAGTTATAACTAATTTTTGTTAAAACTCAATCATGCCAAAATTTTTATTTTGTCAAATTGCAGAAGCCATGAAGAATGGCCCAATGAACATGCATATGTTTCATGCGAACTGACTTCTAATAATATTGTTTTCACATGGACAGCTAAGTTAAACAATAATTAATATATATTAATAAATAAATTTTATTTAATTTAACAAAAGAGAAGTAATTCATATTTAAATATACTTGTAAGAAATATAAATACCTTTAATTTCAATAAGCAATAAATGTATTTTTATTTTTTAAACATGGTACATGTAACTTTAATACCTGTAAGATACATATGTTTAATACACACATAGTATTGAAATAAATCTTAAAAGTTATCATATGAATATATGATCTTGTTTAAAGTCAAACTTAACGAAGCGAGTGACATTTGGGTGTTGATATAGCCGTCGGTCATTGTAATTTAGGTGGTTCTTGAGGGTCGAAGAAGGTGTGGGGTGAAGAGTTGGTGGTGGCAGACTTTCGTTGTTAGGGCTGTAAATGAATCGAACGAATACGAACAAGGTCTTGTTCATGTTCGTTCGTTAAGTAAATAATGTGTTCACGAACGGTTCACGAACACTTATCGAACGAGATTTTATGTTCATGTTCGTTCATTAAGAAAATTAATGTGTTCACGAACGGTTCACGAACACAAACGAACAAAAATAAAATCGGTAGAGCCTAGAGATTGAGACCGATGTATTCATCAATGTGAATAATGAAAGCCTGTAAACGAATCGAATGAACACGAACAAGGGCATGCTCGTGTTCGTTCATTTAACTTTAAAAGAACACTTAAAAGAGCACTGACACGTAGCCGAACAAATATTTATGTTCTTGTTCGTTTATTTAAAACTGGACATTTGTGTTCGTTTGTTTAAAATCTAAACTAACAAAACTGAATAAAGATAAACGAACATGTATGAACAAACGTAAATGAACACAAATATAAACGAACTTAAATGAAAAAACTCTTAAATGAATGTTGGGTTGGATTTATGATAAGGAAGATTGGAATCTTTTCAACCTCCTCAGAAAAACGGCTAAGTATGGACTTCGACCAAGCCTAGACGATCGAGCATGGTTTTACTACTTCGAGCAAGGTCTTCAAAACCTTAAATGGTTAATTCTTCTAAGTGTTAAGGCTTCGAGCAAGCTACACTTCAACGAGCAAGAGTATTCTTCTATCGAGCATGGATCGCCAATCGAGCAAACAGCTTGATCATACAAGTTTTAACCAAGTGTTACGAGCACAGGATGATTGAGCACATGGGGACAAGCATGGATGCAATAAGAAGATGTCAAGTGATCAAAGCAAGGACTTCGAGCACAGTTCAGTTCTCGAGCAAGATTTACATCCGAGCATTATAAAGATTGTTGAATAAGAAAAGCTGAAGACATCAAGAAGAATGAGCTTGCTCGATGGATTGGTTCGAGCAAAGCATGGACTAGTCAAGAAGAATGAATTCTACTGGAAGGGAATATCTTCACTGAAGATATTCTAAGTAAAGTATGCTCGAGGACAGTCAACGAGCATACCTGGCATAGTGAGTTTGCTCGAGCAAGATTGTTACCTTGCTCGAGGACTCAACACTTGTATTATTTTGTATTTCATTTATGTAATGATTAGGAACTTCTAGAAGGAATGTCAGGGTCTATAAATAGGGGTCTAAGGATACCTTTTAGTAGACGGATTTCTAGATGGAAAACAGGCTGGCACACACACTGAATACGAAAAACATTCTAAAGAATATTCCTTTTGTTTTTCCTGGTATAGCCGTTGCCGTCACACAAAACCCTAGACATTCCTTTCACCGTTTCATTAATGAATCATTTAATACAGTGAATCTTTGTTTTTGATTGAGCATTTATTGATTATCTATCATTGTTTTGTGTTTATTTATCTACACTCATTCTTTCCCACTCGTTGGATATCCTGATTCCGCACGGATATTCAACAGGTCTTGGGTATTTGAGTCGGTGTGTTCTTGTCAACCTTTGCTAAGGTTTCACCCGATTCACGGTCCTGACAAGTGGTATCAGATCTTGAGTAAGCTCACTAAAGGCCACGGGACTGAAGGTGTGTAATAAAGCTTGAAGCTTTACTCTGTCTTTACTGATACAAACTCCAAATCTACTGAAATGGAAGACCAAGAAGTATCCACAAACAAGATTCCAAGGTTGCTTGGACAAGAAAACTTCATAAAATGGAAGGTGCTCTTTGAAGCAGCTGTGAACTACAATGACCTAGAGCTCTGGACTTCCATCACTAAAGGAAAGTACGTTCCTTCAACAGCTCCAAACAACAACGCAACCGTTGAACTGAAGATGAAGAAGAGAGATGATAAAGCTATGTCTATGCTGAAATTAGGGCTTTCTTGGGAAATCCTGACAACTGTAAATCATCATAAGACCGCAAAGGGTATGTATGATGCAGTTATTGAAATGTTTGAAGGGAATATTGAATTGAGAGACATCAAGAAAGACAGATTGAAACAGCAGCTTGACAGATTCAAGTTTAAGGATGGAAAAAGACTAAAGTCAGTTCTGCAAAGGTTCATGATGATTGTGAATGAAATTAGAACAACAGACCTTCAGATATCTGATTTTGATTTGAACAAGAAACTTTTATCATCTCTGTCTGGTGAGTGGTACACTGCCAGCAAGTTCATCAAAGAAAAGACCAGTTTTCCAAACTTTAAATTGGATGATGTGATTGCCTTTCTCAAGGCTGCAGAACATGAGATGATGAGAACCATATGATTTGAGAGGACAAGCCAAGTTTTCAAATGAACAATGCGCTTGTAGCACCAATGGGCAACCTCTCAGTCAAGAATCAACAGCCTATTGTGGAGGAACCATCAGAAACAAGCTCATCTTGCATCAGCCAATCAAGATTCAATTTTCAGCTGATTGAAGATGACACATCATCTCCAGCAAATGGGCAGACTACATTCATACAGCACAACCCAACTCAAGGAACGGACTACCAGGCCTTGTTCTCCATGTTCACTGAGTCATACTATGCCTTTGTGGCCAAGAATATGATAAATACAAGCATTGTGCAAGAAGATCTAGAACAAATAGATGCTGATGATTTTGAAGATATGGACATTAAATGGCAAGCAGCTATGCTAGTAGTGAGGAGCAAGAGATTGTATAACAGGACAGGTAGAACAAGCTTCAATGGTCCAACTGAAAGAATTGGATTTGAAAATCGAAGGCCATTTGTTATAACTGTCAACAACCTGGACACTTTGCCAGAGAATGTAACATGCCAAGGCAAGCTGGAAATCAAATGAATCAAAATCAATTCTACCAGAACCAGAATCAAAATTTCCAGCAGTAAAGGAATCAGATTACCAACCAAAACCCCTACCAAAATCCAAACAGACCCCAACAGCAAACATTTCAACCTCAACCAAATGCAGGCTCACACAAACCAGAACAGAACAAATCGGAACAATGTGAACCAGCAGAGAGACCAAGGAAATGTCGCTGTTACCATGGTGCCACAGGATGGGGAATTTGATTGGAGCAATCATGCTGTTGAAATGGAGAGGGCAAATGTTGCTTTTATGGCAAAAGTGCATGACTAGGCTAAATCTTCAAATACTCGGGTACAATCTGATGTCTCAATTTCTGATCTTCTTATTACTATTGATCAACTTAATCAGGAGATTGGAAAATGGAAAACTGAGCGTGGGAGGAAGGAAGCCTTCTTGAATGTTTATGAAACAAGTGAAGCAACATATGAAAGTCAAATCAAAGGACTTGAAGATGACTGTATGATGGCATACCAGACCCAATCAAGAATGACAATTGAAATTGAAGGGTTGAAGAAGATGTATGCAGAAGAGAAAATGAAGAATGCTGAATTGCTAATTCAAATGGATTTCTTGAAGAAACTTGTTTCTACTGGCAATATCGTGGGTTATGTTGATAAAATGACTGATGAAGAGAAGTATAAAAAGGTTCCACCACCTTTTTGTGACAGCTACCCACTGAAAGTAGACAAGGAGAGTAGAAATGAATACCTTAAGAAATTCAAGAATGTTTTTGATGACAAGAATGAGTTTGTGAAGCAGTATGCTGATGTGTATGTGGACAAGAATGGAGAATTTGCAGTGAAGAAGGGTGAGGAGCCATAAAATGAGAAGAATGACAAATTGGTAGGTGAAAACAAGAAGTGGAGTGAGTACTCCAGTGAAGATAGTAATTGCAGTTGTGGAAGCTCTAAGTCATCCAAGGGCAAAAAGAAGAA
Source organism: Bidens hawaiensis (assembly GCF_021521415.1). Lineage (NCBI taxonomy): Eukaryota > Viridiplantae > Streptophyta > Magnoliopsida > Asterales > Asteraceae > Bidens > Bidens hawaiensis. The sequence continues at coordinate 129,078 of NW_027495897.1, forward strand.
AGGATCAAGCAAAAAGAAGAGTGAAAAAATTCCTCTTCTTCCAAAGATGACTCCAAAGATGAAAAGGCATTATGAGAAAATGAGAAGAGAACATGTGGTATTTGACATCTGTGCTAAACCACAAACTGAGATCAAGAAAAGAACAGAAGAAACTATGAAATCTACTTATGATCAGTCACATCCACCAATTTATCCAGTTTTCTCTAATCATGAGTTATTTGATATTGGGGATGTTGATTATGTGCCAATAAGAAGATATTCAAGAGAAGAAGAAGGAAGCTCATTAAGAACTCCCTCCAAGCTGAAGAAAATAGTGTTTGTCAAAGAAAAGTATCCACAGACAATTGACATCAGTGAACCAATCAAGATGGATTTCTCAAATACTTTATGTCCAAAGACCTCTTTAGGCTTTGACTTTCCCAAACCCAGTGACAAAATCAAAGACAAACAATTGCTTGAAGATATGGGAAGCTATGCCAATGTCTGGTGCAAGAAGTGTGATTCATATGGTCATCACACTAATTCTTGCTGGATTCTTGAAGACACCTTTGAAATTCCTGATGTGGTGAGTGGATTTGATATGAAGAGTTACAAAGAGATGTATCAGAATTACTTAAGTGGAAATAGAAAACCATCTGGTTGTGTAGAACAAAAGGAGATTCTTGAAAGAAAAATCAAGACCATTCTGAAAATCAAAGTAAATGAGAAAGAGCCACATAAAGCTGAGAAGAACAAAAGGTCAACTGATAAGGGAAAAGAAAAAATCAGACTTGGAGTTCTTAATGGTGATGAAAAGTTTCTGTTAAAACAGGGGTTTGAACCAAAAGGGTTCCAATGGAAGACAAAGAAGGAGGTGATTGAAAAGAAAACCTATATGATTGAGCAGACAGAAGAAATAATCAAATCACAAGTAGTGAAGAATGGGTCAGATTCTAACACAGAAGAAGATTGTGAAATTGTATATGAAAACCCACCTCCTGTTCCACTTCCAACTCCTGATGAATCTTCCACTGACACTGAATTACAAACTGATGCAATTTGTAAATCAGATTCAAATTAATTATGTTTCATGTGTATGTGCAGGAACAGTCCTTGAACAAAAATGACTCATGGTATATGGACAGTGGATGTTCCAGGCACATGACCTGTGACAAGAGTGTGTTAATCAATTATAAAAAGAAATATGAAGGGCCAGTTGCCTTTAGGAGTGATGAAAATGGAGGTAAGATTGTTGGTAGAGGAACACTCATAAATGGCAAAGTATCCTTTGAGAATGTACTACATGTTGAAGGACTGCAATACAATTTGCTTAGCATTTCTCAAGTCTGTGACAAAGGATACAAGGTGGCTTTCAATGATGAACACTGCCTGATATTGAAGCCTGAATTTGTGATTCCAACTAATATGATTATGATGATGGCTCCAAGAAATGGCAACCTCTATGAACTGAGAATGAATAATGCAACTTTAAGAGGTAGTTCATGCTTTGTGTCAAGAGAAACTGAAAATGAAACAAAGTTATGGCATAGGAAGATGTGTCATGTGAACTTAAAGAACATGAACAAACTTGTAAAAGGTGAACATGTTGTTGGCCTTCCCACAAGAGAGTTCAAATTGGAAGAAAAATGCACATCTTGCATGAAAGGAAAACAACACAAATCCTTACATAAAAGCAAAATGATAAACACTATTGATGAGGTATTGGAACTGTTACACATGGATCTATTTGCTCCTGTAAGTGTTCCAAGTATTGGGATGAAAAGATACTGCCTGGTGATTATTGATGACTATTCATGGTTTACTTGGGTATACTTTATGGGAAGCAAAAATGAAACTGCAGAGTTGATCAGAACGTATGTGCTAAAAATGGAAAATTAGCTTGAGAGGAAGGTGAAGGTCATTAGAAGTGACAATGGAATAGAGTTCAAGAATGGAACTATGGATGAATTCTGCACTTCTAAGGGTATCTTTCAACAATACAGTGCTCCCAGAACTCCTGAACAAAATGGTTTTGTAGAAAGAAGAAACAGAACATTAATTGAAGCTGCAAAGACCATGATTGCTGATGCAAACCTGCCAGTCACTTTCTGGGCAGAAGCAATCAACACTGCATGTTATGTGCAGAACATGATTCTATTGAACAAGGCTCAAAATAAGACTCCATATGAGGTTATCTTTAAAAGAAAGCCTTATGTGAAGTTCTTAAAGACTTTTGGATGCAGATGCTCACTCTTGAATACAAAGGACTACTTGAACAAGTTCCAATCCAAATCACTGGAATGTTTCTTTGTGGGCTACTCATCTCATTCAAAGGCTTACAGAGTCTATGTGAAGGAGCACATGGTGGTCATTGAGTCATCAGACATAATTTTCAATGAAAATCACTTTAACAATGCTGATGGTCCCAAATGGCTGTTTGATCTAGAGAAAATGATCAAGTCATTTAAGATCTACAATGAAGACATGGATGACAGCATGTACAGAATCAGCTTTGAAGAAAAGGGAAAAGCCAAACAAGTTGATCTGGACAAACTGTGGACATCAGTTGCTCCTAACACAAATGGATTCAATTTTGGGAGATGTAGGTTCCCAGCCGGATCTACACGAGATATTGCGTTCTACGTAGGTGCGGAATCCCTACGTAAGACGTTACGAGTATAGAAAACGATACGAGCTAACACACGATACGATAATCAAACACACGTTGTATTCCAACTGTAAACACGTGATGCTATGATCACCAAATACAAAATCTCTGACTCGAATACACGAATAACTAAAACTCAATAATGAATAAGCCGTAAACAAAACAGCTTATATAGACACGACAACTTCGCCTGGCATGTTCAGGCGAAGTTGTCCCTAACTTCACTTGTCTAACAAGTTCGCCCATATCAGCGAACTTGTTAGCAACTTCGCTTACATACAAAACTCAAATCTAACTAACACGATTACAGACACTCGACACTGAACTACTGACATCATGCACCAACAGACTCCCCCTTGGCAGTAGCTTCATCTCTTTAGCTTCAAACACGTGTCTAGTAATCTTCAATCTTCTATCTTCAAGCATGCACTCCTTCTCGAACACAAACCGAGACAACTCTTTGATATTTCCTCGCTTCGTCTTTCCAAGCAGGAATATAAAATATCTTCTTATCATTCAACACCTGCAAATCAGCTTGCGATAAGTTTACCAAGTGCATCGGATCATAAACTCTTAGCACCTCTTGTTCATCCTCGTCTTCCATCACTGCCTCAGCTGTCTCACAATCTACATACCACCACTTCAGGTCTTTAAGCACATCCTTGGGCATTAACTTCATCGGTACTTCTTTCAAACACCGGATCGGTTATACTTCATAATCATCCAAGATTTTCCATCAGCTTTTAAACCTCTATCCTTGTCTTCAACAAGTTTTCGTTTTGACGAACCACTGAGCATATCCTTCTTTCCATCTAGGCTGCTCTTCCCATTCAGTCTCATCACTTCCAATCTGTTGACTCATATCTATCTTCTCAACATCTGGTATCTCATGCTCCACATTCTCTTCTACTATCTCTCCCTCTTCAATCTCATTATCAATCACAATCTCTTCTCAAATCTTCTCTATCACATCATTCGGTAGTATATCATCATCACCAACCAAACCATCATCCATCTCCTCTACGTCCACTACCACCACATCATCACCACCAGCTGCAGTTGTCGACTCCCCCTGAGTTGTGGAAGTACCAAGAGCTTGATCAGTTCTTGGCAACTCACCACCTGCAACTTTCGATGCATTGGGATCATCGTCTCTATCATTTCGTCTCTTGGTCCTTAACTCATCGTCTTTACAGCTCGTCTCCCCCTGAGATGCCAAGAACTCCTTGAAAGCATCTATGATTTTTCTATGTTCTACCAGCAGGGACGACTGCATCTGATTCTCTGCAACTAGGCGTTGAATAGCCTGGGTCTGGATAAGATTAATTCTTGACTGCTCTGCCACGACCCGTTCAAGTGCTGCTATTCGTTCAGAGTCTGATAGGGTTGCATCGAAATCGAACCTCATATGTGATATATCTTGAGTGTACTGAGGAGGGATTTCCGATGTCACCGGGACCTCAGAAGTAGAAATAGACGTAACCGCAGGTGGTATCGTCACCGATAACCCTGCAGTGGCCACAACAGTCGACTCGATAAATTGTGCCACGACCTCCGATGGAGTAACAGTCGGAGGCGGCAATGAAACGATCTCAGGAGCCGAAAGTTGGAAAGTAGTGGGTGGGAGGCCAAATGTAGATGAGGTAGCCACCACGGGAACAACCGTAGCGCTTGGCCTTGTAACCTGTAGTGATGAGGGAACCATTGTCATACCGGATAGTGCTGGTGGAGTGAAAAGTACCACCCTAGAGCTCTCACCGGCTCCCGATCCTGCACCTATCCGTTCCCTTCTTGACCTCCGGATCAACTGTTATACCTCTTCTTCATAATCTGACTCGCTGTCATCAACAGTTCTCTTTCTCTTCCCATGTAGTCTTTCTCGAGTTACCATAATCCTTCTTGCCTCTGCCACTTCATCATCAGAATCTGAGCCAGCCACCGTTGTAGCTGCCCTAGTAACATTCACACCCGAAGCACGTTCAACCGGGACCTGTACATTCTCCTCTGGATCCACCCATTCCATATCAAAGTTGCCTTGACCGCCAAACGCTGCGTCAAGGTCAACGGTCTCCTCTGGTGACACAACAGGAGCAGCAGGTATAGCTTGAGGTGCTCCTGCCTGTTGTGGTGCCGGGTCCCTAAACTCGTCCCCACGAGCATGCACATACCCCGGGTTGATCAAGTACCCAAAGAGTGGAGTATGCCGAGGACGGAGCTCAGGTTTGCTCCTCGCACTGGAGGATCTACATTGGGCGAAGATCCGTTTATTCACACTCTCAACGTATCGGATCGGACGGCGCTGAGGAAGCGTTGGAGCAACATGATTCAAGATCAGTTGAAGAAATCTTGGATACATGATAAATCGCTCACTCGCCATCGCTCTTCTTTGACGATCAATCTCATAAAAGACCATCTGACTAAAGCTGTATCGCTTGTTGTAAGCCAGAGCAGTCATCGCTGACTGCATGGTCGCGCCCATGCCATCAGTGCCCGCCTTTCTCCCTGACATGCATACTATCATAACATGCATGAGAAAGCGCCACTGGTCAAGTAAAAATCCTTTCCTTCTCTGCGTATCCCCCAAGGGACCAGAGTATCCCATCCTCAAAAACGCTCCATCACGGAAAGGAGCTACAAACTCTGTCGGGTCATCCCTTGTCTCATTTCCAAATCGTAAAGCCGCCCGGATTTGTTCAGAAGAGAACTGAACAATTTGATTGTTTACTGTTGCGCGCATCACCGGGGGTTCGACTCTACAATCATATTCCACGGTCTGCCAAAAATCCTCAATGTTGGGCAAGGATATCGGCAGAGTTGTTATAATCGCGTGGAATATCCGCGAGCGTAAAAGAAATGTGATGATTTCGCGGAAATCATCAACTCCGCTCGCCTCCGGGTCTAATGTTATATACATGTTGTGACCCGGGAAGAACTGCCTCTGGTTATCACCTCCGTCATCACCGCCTGTACCACCTGCTCAAGCAACAGCTGCCATATCTGCAGCAAACAGGTTAAGTTAGATAAACGTCAAAGCAAGTCACAAGTTCGCCTGTTACCATGAGCGAAGTTGTGATCTATTCTGTGTAGGCGAAGTTAAAGGTGGGGCGAAGTTGGGAAACAACTTCGCTTCAACTTGAACTTCGTCTGATAACTGTTAAGTAAAATGGTCCAGGCGATGTTAATGATAACTTCGCCTAACCACAACATCGCCTCATAAACTGTTTCAAAATATATAATCAGGCGAAGTTAAACCTCAGGCGAAGTTACGGATAACTTCGCCTAAACTGTAACTTCGCCGAATTCGAATCGGCAACAGTTAGGATATTCGAACGACGTGTAGATGATGATTTTGGAGATCGAGGACTCCGTAATACATGATATTATGAAGTTTTAGACGTTCAAGTAGTTTACTATCACGTAATAACAAGTTTGAAATCGGGTGTTTAAGGTTCGAAAGAACGAGGTCGAGAATCGAGTCGAAACGACCGATGATTAACCTCAAAAGACATTGATAATATGATAATCGAACCCTACACACCTTGAATTTGATTTGAATCGAAGTAAGAAAAACACAGATGATCGATGAGTTATGCTCGATAAGTTCGCCTAGGTCTCTGAGAGGATAAGTCCGCTGGTTTTGAAATAATGAAACTGTTTGACCTTTAAATTCCTTTATATAGGGTCACAGATGTACCGGCGAAGTTATGGATAACTTCGCCTATTGCAGGCGAAGTTATGCACAACTTCGCTGATATTAAAATGTTTCAAAACAAACCCCATAATTTGAACAATTTGCAATTAAGTTTTAAAACATCCTTTAAAGCGTTAAATGATACGATCAAGACCAAGTAACCACGTATAAAATCAAACAATTAAAAAAGTAACAAAAATTTGAAAAATTAAAGTACACGGGATCAAATTTCAGTCTCGACAGGGACTACCATGTTTTAGAAAAGATCCGAACATGAATCATACTAATTACGTGACTGTCACATAGATCCGTGTTCAGCTGTATTATGACATAAAGAAACAGGTTGTAAGCAGGTAATATACTTAAAATGGTTTTCATCGTTTCTGTGATACGAGTTAGGTTCAATTAAGCTCAAAACTTAAGTGGGCAACAACTTAGAGATTATGATGCCTCCTATCTATTCTCAAAGCGTATTTGGCTTTCCCCAAGTCACCCCGAATTGACCTCGACCCGTAGTGTCTGATTAAGTAGTAATTACTCTTCGATCTTAGACTCTGCTTCCCGTTCACCTTCTTGCGTCTTGATTGATAATCATTAACATTATGAACTCTAGAATTTTTTTTTTATTTAACATGTATACACACAACTTCAAGTAGAAAATAACTGCAAGTCCCGAATCTGGATCACTGCAGCGTCTTGACACGCTATCTTCACGGGAATCAGAACACTCACAGGCTCGTGTATGACTGGGTAATCGCTTTTCTGCCTATCATTCGGAAAGATATGTATGAAGACATGCACAACTCTTAAGGAGTTTCCACAAAAAATCGAGTAGATTTAGTTAGTATCACTTCTACTTTTACGCACCATAAAAAGCTACCATGACATACAATGACTGTTCTAAAGTCTTTTAGGCCTTATAACTTCACTAGTTAAGCACACAAAATCAGTATATCTATCACTTTCCAAGGTTGGATCAATTTTCTGTTAAACATAGTAAAGATACTTCTTACGAAGTAGAAGACTTGAAAAATAATTTCATCTCCCGAAAAGAAAATTTTTTTTTAACTTCAATCGCCCCGACCAAATCAAAGTCTTCAGGGAAACGGCTATCCCGAAGATCCAATGGGTCAGCTGGACCGACCACATACTAGTATGTGTCCTTCTAACTAAGTATGATCGACTAATTTTCAGCGATAGAATGGAAACACATCATAAACCGCCCCGGTCACTTCAGTCATCTGGTTAATGGCTATCCTCATATTCTACAAGTAGAAATGAGGACCAACATATCCGAAGACATGTCCTTCAAACTGAGGCAACCGACATAATTCTAAGCGATAGTGACGTTTTTTTTTTTTTTTAAAACAAACACAAACACACGACATGGTTACTCGGGATTGATCATCCCATTCAGCTCAACAAGGTTTTGAAATCTAGTTTTGTCAAACGCTTTCGTGAACAAGTCAGCGAAATTATCTAACGTGTCAACCTTTTCGAGCTCAATCAGCTTCTTCTCAGCACAATCCCGTATAAAATGATGACGTATGTCAATATGTTTAGTTTTACTGTGCTTCACGGGATTGTTAGTTACTGAGATAGCAGCAGTGTTATCAATGCAAATAGGAGTAAGTGAGAAATTCAGACCATAATCGCGCAACTGTTGTTGAATCCAAAGAACCTGGGAGCAGCAGTTGGATGCTGCCATGTATTCTGCTTCACAGGTTGAAATTGCGACTGAGGTCTGCTTCTTGCATTGCCACGACACTAGTCTGCCACCAAGAAACTGACATCCACCAGTTGTAGACTTCCGACTCTGATTGCACCCTCCATAATCAGAATCTGTGTAAGCGACTAGCTCCAAGTCTCCTCCTCTCGAGTACCACAACCCCAGCTTCGGCTTGCCTTTGAGATACCGCAGTATCCTCTTCGCACCCTTCAAATGAGATTCTTTTGGGTTTGCCTGAAAGCGTGCACAAAGACAAACAGCAAACATTATATCAGGCCTAGAAGTAGTTAAGTACATTAAAGAACCTATAATTGCCTGATATTGGGTTGGGTCCACGTCTGCATCGTTGTCTGAATCAGCACCCAATTTGTGATTGACGCAGACTGGAGTATCATATGGAGTGCTGTCCTCCATCTTGAAACGTTTGAGAACATTATGGACATACTTCGTCTGATGAATGAACATCCCATCTTTCTTCTGATCAACCTGCAATCCTAAAAAGAAGGTTAGTTCACCCATAGCACTCATTTCAAATCTCTTCTTCATGACGGCCTCAAACTCCTGACACATGGCGACCTTTGATGCAGCAAAGATAATGTCGTCCACGTAGACTTGCACCAGTAGAAAGTCGCTCCCATTTCTCTTGAAGAACAATGTGCTGTCAATCTTACCTCTTTCAAACTCATTCTCAAGCAAGTAATCGGATAACGTTGAGTACCAGGCACGAGGTGCCTGATGTAGTCCATACAGCGCTTTACTTAGCTTGTACATGTGATCGGGAAAGTCAGGGTCAGGAAAACCCGGAGGTTGCTCAACATACACAACCTCGTCGACTTTACCATTTAGGAACGCACTGTTCACATCCAACTGAAAGACCTTCATCTCCTTATGAGCAGCAAATGCCAAAAACAAACGAATGGCTTCCAATCTTGCCACATGAGCAAACACCTCATTGTAATCAATCCCCTCTTGCTGATTAAAGCCTTTAACAACCAGCCTCGCCTTGTTCCTGATAACAATCCCTTTCTCATCTCTCTTGCATTTGAAGACCCATTTTGTGCCAATCGCATGCACATTTCTTGGTTTTTCAACCAAATTCCATACTTCCATTTTCTTAAACTGAGCTAACTCTTCTTGCATGGCTTCGACCCACGAGCTGTCCTTAAGAGCCATTTGATAGTTCTTTGGTTCAATCTGGCTGATGAAGCAGGTGTACAAGCATTCGTTGATAATGCCTGATTCTTTAATGCTTGTGTAAACACAGGTGTGCTCATTTAAGCTTTTTCTTGTTTGTACACCATCGGACAGATCACCTATCACATTCTCCAAAGGATGATCTTTGTGAATTCTCGTAGTCGGAACCGAACTGACATTCAGATTATCTTCCAAGTTCGAAGATAGCTCATCAATGGGTGATTGATGTTGAGAGTGAAACGGATTGATGAATTCCTCTTCAGTAGAGGCAGCAGGGGTATTGACAGCATTTGACGAGGAAGGCTGACATTCATCATACTGTGGTCGTTGCACCAAAGTGTCTTCCTCATCGCATATCATCTTCGTAGCAATTCTTTCCTCAACTTCTGCAAAATCCAAATAAGGTATGTTAAAAGATTTAAAGAGTCTATCATAGTCGAAAACCCCAGCGGGTCCCGTGCTTGGTTTTGGTGATTTGTAACTTGTGATATCAGTGTTACACACCACCTCAACTTTGCTGGTCGATGTATTAAAGACCCGTCTGTTGGGAGTCCCAACAACGTATCCGACTAAGATTCCTTCGTCGGCTACATCACCAAATTTAGAATTGGTCTTTAATATCGAACACTGGGACCCGAATGGTTCAAAACCACTCAAGTTGGGCTTTCTCCCATGCATAAGTTCATAACAGGTTTTATTTAATCTTTTAACAGTTAACACTCTATTAAGGATATAACAGGCTGTTGCAACAGCTTCAGCCCAGAACACCACGGGAAGTTTCGAATCAGCCAGCATGGTTCTGGCTCCTTCAATTAAAGTTCCGTTCTTCCTCTCAGCCACTCCATTTTGTTGCGGTGTATACGGTGCGCTGTATTGGTGTTCTATCCCCTTCTGTAAGCAGAAGATCTCCATCTCATAGTTCTTGAACTCAGTTCCATTGTCACTCCTGATGAATTTAACCCGTTTCCCTATGATATTTTCAATCTTGGTAATCAAATTCTTTACCATCTGCACTGTTTCATCCTTTGACTTCAGGAAATATACCCAGGAATATCGAGAGAAATCATCAGTGATCACCAAGCAGTAAGATGTTCCTTCTAGACTTTTTACATTCACGGGACCGAAGAGATCCATGTGAAGTAATTCTAGGCGACTGACAATTGAATTGACCTTCTTGGTGAGATGGGATTTCTTGTGTTGCTTTCCCTTTTTGCATGATAAGTATTTATCTTCAAAGTTGAAATTCTTCAAGGGAACACCCAGCACAAGCCCATTTTTGACAAGGTAGTTCATTTTCCGAAGATGAATATGCCCCATTCTCCTATGCCACAACTCGGACTCCGATTCAGTCGCTTTCGACAAAAGACACGATTCTTCTGTGGCCATCTCAGTCGACCTCATATCCATGATATACGTATTCTTCACTCTTGGAGCCTTCATAACAATCCAATTCTCTGGTATCTTGAAACCAGGATGCAACACAATCGCCTCATTCTTTGTAAAATGTACGGTGTACTCTTTGTCACAGATCTGCGAAACACTCAGCAGATTGTGCTTCAGTTCTTCAACAAAATTTACTTTCTCCAAAGTCATCTTTCCATTCGACACCGTCCCTATTCCTGTAATCCTTCCACCTCTCTCTCCTGCGAAACTCACTCTTCCTCCTTGAACAGGTTTCAATTCGTGTAACAAATTCTTGTTACCCGTCATGTGCCGGGAACAGCCGCTATCCACAACCCATTGATTATTGGCAGCCCTGTTCAACTGTTCCTGCACGATTAAAGCAGATGATTAAAATCTGGGGACCCAAGACCGATTGGTCTTGGGTCGATACATCCCGTACCTTGGCTGTCCAAAGTTAGTATCATAATAATTTCTGTGAGTCCTAACAGGATACCTTTTTGTGGATTGTCTATGAGGCCATTCAAACATTCGTGAATTAAAAGAATTATTACTTATGTTTTGGTTGTTAGCAGTGAAAAACTGAGATCTTTTTCTTTGAAAACCTGAATTAGACCAATTTCTGAATTTTAATGGGTTTTCAGTTTTAACATTTCCGTTAGTTCTATTCTCAGTTCTCGAAGGCCTCACATCTCTGAATCTCTGCTTCAGAGGGCAATCAGCAACAAGGTGTCCTAATTGATTACATCTGAAACAACTCCTGTGTTCAACTTTCTTATCCATAGTTGTTTTAGATGTTGAGGCTGTATTACCGCCCGTTTGTCTCACATAAGGTGGGACGTACGGGTTTAGTGGAGACTTCTTTTCAGGTGTTTTCTTTTTCTCTCCACTTTTTGGTAACACTTCCTCTTGTTTTGTCTCACTCGACTCGGAAGACTTGTCCGAGTTTGATGAGACAGGACTTGGAGCAGAAATCTTAACACTAGTAACAGGCTTACTTGTTTCGCCTTTACTAACTTCTGGTTCTTTAATCGTTACTTTAACCGGAACTGTCTGACCATAGTCAACATCGACAGATTTCTGATTACTAGGGTCATAAGTGTAATTATGATTGAAAGGTGGTGGAACTTCATGATAACCAATTCCTCCCCTTTTTGGGGAACCTTGATCACTAACGAGGTGATCAAGTATAGCGGAGGAATTTCTGAATTGCTCAAGTTTCCTGTTAAGTTCCACCACTTTCACCTGGTGATCAGCTATCTGTTTATCCCTTTCAGCTATTAGTTTGGTTTTCTCTTCTAGTACTTCATAGCTAAGATCAATCACTTGAATTTTTTCAGCAAGCTTTGCTTTAAGACTTTTAATATCTTTCTCACTAGCTTTAATTTTTACTTTGTAACTATTTTCTCTAGCTTTAGTGAAATGATGATCTTCTTTTAAAGTTTTAAATTGCGCATCCAAACTAACAAACTGATCAGTTATAGTTGTCAGTTGTTCAGACAGATGTTCACACTTAGTATAAGGGAGTTCGGTACTTACCTCGGAGAGCTGGTCTGCCACATCTGCCATGTAAGCTTCATTTTTGCCAGTTCCCTTCTCACTATCTGCAGTTTCGATGTTTGCCAAATTGGCCTGTTCAAATACTTCTTCAACATGCAGATTCCAGTTGTACTCCTCATTCTGTCTGTAAATCATGGCTCTATAGTCATTACCACTACCACTCTGCTGTGTAGATCTGTTTTGACTGCGTTCTACACGTTCATTTTTGCACTCTTTTGCAAAGTGGCCATTTTGCTGACAGTTGTAACAGCGAACCTTCGACTTATCAAACCCTGGCCTCTCACCGACAAACTTCCTGCCAGTCTTCTTCATGAACCTCTTAACCCTTCTCACAATCATAGCCATCTGCCACTGCAGATCCATCTCCTCCAGATCATCAGCATCGATCTGATCATAGTCTTCATCCAAAATTGCAGGATCAACAATCTTACCCTGAATGTAATTCTCATACGAAGCAATAAAAGATGCATAGAGAGCAAACTGCTGTTCAGCAGATTTAACACTCATGGGCATCTTTGAGTAGTTGTTGTTTGTAACACTTGGGGTAAAACTACTCTTGGTCGCTTGAGGTTGAGAAGCATTTGATCCTCCAGCTACAAAGCACACATCACCGTTCATGTTGAGAGATACATGTCCTTCATGTGTTGAGCTAGCGCCTGACTCTCCCTTAGAGTAATAAGCAGATGATTCAGTTTTCGAACTTGATCATGAGTTAACCTTTGCACCATACATACCCGGATCTTGAACCTGATCGGTAGGTGTCTCCTTTCGTACCATGTTCAGTTCAAAAGTTCTTAGCTTGTTAACTGCTGTCTCCAGGTCAAAGTCAGCAATGTCTTTGTCTTCTCTCATCAACACAGTATACATCTCCCATTTCGGTGGGAGAGCATCAAGAAGCTTTTCAACAATCTTATATTCTTTGTAAACAATTGAATAGTTGCTGAGTTCAGTCATCAGATGATAATATCTAGTGATGATATCATCAAGTGATTCATTCTTTAGATACTTGAAGACCGAGAATTGGGTTTTTAGAAGTTTAATCTTCGATGCACGAATTCCCACATTGCCCTCAAACCGGTTTTCAAGCGCTTCCCAAAGCTCTCTGGCCGTTTTATACTTTCTGAAAGTGTGCAGAATCTCTTGTGGAAGAGCCATTGTAATTGCTGCATGAGCTTTGCTTTCGGCCTCATACATTTTCTTCTCTTCTTCTTCCATCTCTTTGTATTTCTTGATCTGATCACGACCCTCATACTCAACAGTAGGTGGAATGTAACCATCTTGTTTGCACACCCACATCTTAGTATCTTGGTACTTGACATATTGTTCAAACACATCTTTTCATGCTACATAATCGGTTTTCTTAAGCATCTTCGGTGCCTTTGTAGCCGAACCCGCTTCCACTTCCATCTTAACTAGTTCCGTAATGTTTATTGAAGACATCTTTCATGAAACCCAAAGAAACTCGAAAAATAAAAAAAATTATTTTAAACAGTACTGTAGGCGAAGTTGTGGATAACTTCGCTTAAGTCTGAACTTCGCTTATTCTGAACTTCGCTTTCTTTTTAAATTCGCTTGATTCGGCGAAGTTGTGAATAACTTCGCTTGAGGTAAGCGAACTTGAGAGGTAGGCGAAGTTATGGGTAACTTCGCTTGAGATAAGCGAACTTGAGAAGGTAGGCGAAGTTGTGGATAACTTCGCTTAACCTTATATCTTCGCTGAAACCCTACGAACAGTGACGGCAACTTCGCCTGATGAACACGATGAATATGCAGGTTTGATTTCTGGATTTTACGAGGTTTGTGAAGGTGTTATGGGTTGTTTATGATTGTAGGAGATGAGTATGACACAAAAACTCAGAAAACTCGTCCCGCGAATAGTCGAACGGAACGATTTCTACACCCGCGTGATAATCCCGAACCACACAATCGAGCAAAAGCTCTGATACCAATTGTAGGTTCCCAGCCGGATCTACACGAGATATCGCGTTCTACGTAGGTGCGGAATCCCTACGTAAGATGTTACGAGTATAGAAAACGATACGAGCTAACACACGATACGATAATCAAACACACGTTGTATTCCAACTGTAAACACGTGATGCTATGATCACCAAATACAAACTCTCTGACTCGAATACACGAATAACTAAAACTCAATAATGAATAAGCCGTAAACAAAACAGCTTATATAGACACGACAACTTCGCCTGGCATGTTCAGGCGAAGTTGTCCCTAACTTCGCTTGTCTAACAAGTTCGCCCATATCAGCGAACTTGTTAGCAACTTTGCTTACATACAAAACTCAAATCTAACTAACACAATTACAGACACTCGACACTGAACTACTGACATCATGCACCAACAGGAGAAGTACCAAAGGAGAAGCTGAAGTTGATAGGAATGGACAGGAGACTGCAGTAGAAGTCTCAAATGAAGGTCCAAACGATGTTGAAAGTGAACCTATTCAGAGTCAACAACCTGCTCAGCCTGAAGGGATACATCAATTTGAAGACAGGTTTCAATCTTTGTTTGATTCAATGCAATTTGGAGGAAATGATGGGTCAACATCTGAAATCAATCAACATTAAGAACCTGATGAAAGTCAAGAGAGAAATGAAGATGAATCTGCTGAGCTAAACAAGACAAATCTTGAAACAGAAGTGTCTACACAACAAATTGTGCAGACCACCTCAGTTGAAAGAAATCATCCTGCAGAGAACATCATAGGAGATATAAATGAAAGAGTTACCAGAAGCGCATCTGAAAAAGAAAATATCTGTGTGTATGCCTGCTTCTTATCCCAAGTTGAACCAAAGAACATCAATCAAGCATTAAAGGATAACAGCTGAGTAGAAGCTATGCAAGAAGAATTAGCTCAATTCAGAGACTTGCATGTATGGGACTTGGTGGACAAGCCCAGAGGCAAGTATGCTATTGGAACAAAAATGGGTCTTCAGAAACAAAAAGGATGAAAGAGAA
Organism: Bidens hawaiensis; assembly: GCF_021521415.1. Taxonomy (NCBI): domain Eukaryota; kingdom Viridiplantae; phylum Streptophyta; class Magnoliopsida; order Asterales; family Asteraceae; genus Bidens; species Bidens hawaiensis. The sequence goes on from NW_027495897.1 coordinate 144,279, forward strand.
GTTGTTATTAAGAACAAAGCAAGACTGGTAGCTCTAGGATGCTTACAAGAGGAAGGAGTGGACTTTGAAGAAGTTTTTGCTCCAGTTGCAAGACTAGAAGCAATCAGAATCTTTCTGGCATATGCAGCATCCATGAATATAAAGGTCTATCAATTGGATGTAAAGTCTGCATTTTTGAATGGAAAAATCGATGAAGAAGTCTATGTCACTCAACCTCCTGGATTTGAAGATCCAATGCATCCCAACAAGGTTTACAAGCTCAGCAAGGCACTGTATGGATTACATCAAGCACCAAGAGCTTGGTATGATGAGCTGTCAAATCATTTATTGGAAAATGGTTTCTGTAGAGGGGCAATTGACAAGACTCTTTTCTACAAAAAAAGGAACAAAGATGTACTGCTGCTGCAAGTGTATGTGGATGACATTATCTTTGGTTCTACAAATGAATAGATGCGCAAAGAGTTTGAGCAAGTAATGAAGTCTAAGTACAAGATGAGCTCAATGGGAGAAATGAATTTCTTCCTTGTACTTCAAGTGCAACAAAAAGCTGATGGCATCTTCATAAATCAATCCAAATATGTACAAGAGATTCTTAACAAATTCAAGTGCCAAGACTTCAAGACAGTGTCCACACCAATGGATACACATGAAAAAATGGTACCTGATGAAAAGGGGGAGCCAGTAGACCAGCATGAATACAGGGCCAAGATAGGATCATTGATGTATCTCACAACATCTAGGCCAGATATTATGTTTGCTGTGTGTGTCTGTGCAAGATTTCAAGCTAACCCCAAGGTTTCACATATGCTAGAAGTTAAGAGGATTTTCAGATATTTAAAGGGAAAACCAGATTTGGGGATTTGGTATCCAAAGAACCCTCATTTGACTTCATGGCCTACACAGACAGTGACTATGATGGTTGCAACATGAGTAGAAAATCAACCTCTGGAGGATGCCAGTTTCTTAGGGAATAGGCTGGTGTCTTGGCAATGCAAGAAGCAAACTACAGTGTCAATCTCCACTGCTGAAGCTGAGTATATTGCTGCATCTGCTTGCTGTGCACAGGTTTTATGGATTCAAAATAAACTGCTGGACTATGGTCTGAATTTCTTACTTACTCCTATCTTAATTGATAATACTGCTGCTATGTTTATTGTTAAGAATCCAGTCCAACATTCTAAGACTAAGCACATTGAAATTAGACATCATTTCATTAGGGATTGTCAAGAAAAAGGGCTAATAGAAATGAAAAGGGTAGACACATCTGATAATTTGGCCGATTTGTTCACCAAACCTTTAGATAAGACCAGGTTTCATTTTCTGTTAAAATGCCTAGGAATGATAAATGCTGATGAGGTCTGATTTAGGATGTGTGCTTGAGTGAGGTGCTTACTGATGATCAATGTTACTTACATTGAATGTTTTCATGATAGACTGCTATGCTTGAATGATTACTCAAAATTGCATGAATCATGTTTGTGACTGTTCTTGTGTGAAATTTCAGTTAACTATGCAAATTATAGCCTTTAGTACCTTGATCTGTGCTTGCACAATGTATCTTTGTGATTCTAAGTACTTCGAGCATGAATCTATGCTTGAAAATGTGCCTATTGCTCTTCGAGCACAGGCAAAGGATCTTGCAAGACTATTCTAAGTCATTCGAGCACAGATGTCATAGCATAGATGCTCGAGCATACAAACTTGCTTTAAAGGACCAATTAAGTCCTTCGAGCAAGAGTCTGTGTTTAATGAAGTGTTTGTTGCTCTTCGAGCACAAACAGTCATACTTGAGTGTGTTTTAGTTCGAGCATGATCTTGTGTTCAATGGTGTGTTTAATGCTCTTCGAGCAAACACTAACCATACTTGAAATTTATAGTAACTCGAGCACACATGATGTGTTACTGGTGGTCGAGCATGGACATGTGTTGTGTAAAACTATTGAGGTTTTTCAAAGCACAAGTATATTACCCGAGCACCCAGCTAAGTCTTTTGAGCATAAGTACTGAAATGATCATTTTGTTTAGTTTGCTCGACTGACTTTCGAGTATGCTCGATGGAGTTCTGAGCATGCTCGACAGACTCAAGTGATGATTTGTTGGTTCTATGCTATCTGAATGTTTGTATATTGATTATGTGAGAGTGTATGCTTGTTACAAATGCTTAAATGACAACACCAACTTTAAAATCACTATTCTTAAACTAAACTCTCGGAAGGAAATGATTTTTAAAATTGGTAAAAGTTTTTGACTAAGCAACACTGTTTTCGGTGATATTGAATAAGAGAAATGATAATATTATCCAAGTTCCCAGCTTCAAAGAAACAAGAAACTGTTTTTTGGGAAATTGAATCCAACCAAAAATGGGAAATGATAGAAAACTGTTTAAGATCACTAACCTGTTTTGGGTAAAAATTAACAAGAGTAATTTCGTAACCAAATTAGTAAGTGAGGTTTAGGTGCTTGATAGAAATGAACGTAAATGCAATGACACAACGATTTGTTGTGAGGAAAAAACCTGTTATCCTGAGGATAACAAGAAAAAAACCCCGGGTGGTGAAAACTATCACCAACCAGTTTATTTAATAATTGAAATCGGTTACAAGTGGTGGAGCTATTTGAATCGTGTTACAGCATGTTTCTATAGCTAGAGTGTAAGTTGTGTGTTATATGATCTAAACAACTCATATTTATAGTTACGAGAAGGATCACTAGATAATAACTACCAATAAAGAGCATTAATTGTTAATAAATAGCATTAATTGTCCTGATTATGATCTTGGAGCGGTTATGACTTGCATATCATTGTTATAAACGAGTTATAACACCCTCCAACGTCTATAATCTTTAATGCTTTATTAATTGTTGACCGTTTCTTGTCGTTTGGTGGATACTGCATCCTGAAGTTATCCTGAATATACCGCATTTCAGGATACCCAAAAGTCCCATGTATAACAGTTGCTTAGTGGTCCGAATCTTTAGGAGATCATGTGAAGTTGTATGACCTGGAAAACACTAAAGAAAGACGGTTCAACTGTTAGTATAACGATATATTAAAGATACCTGCTGCTTGGGAGGATACTGTATCCTGAAGTTATCCTGAACATATCCTTTGCTTAGGATACTGAAAATCCTAGCCCTAACAATTGTCCCCAAAATTAATTGCTGTAAAAGGTGGTTTACAACTATTGAGTTTTTGAATCCCGAATTCTTCACCCGATCATTATCCAGGTAAATTTATTTCTCTCTTTGCTCTTCATCTTCAATCACCATGAGTAAAAAACTCAAGCTTTCCGTCATCAAGTCTAGGCTAAGGCTGCTGGGTTGGAGACTCTCTTTTGGGACGTAACTTCTTGGAAGAAGGTGCTGGCGAAGTTGACTGGAGAGAACATGGAGGAAGCGGGTCCAAACGGAGCGGAGAAGGTAGCGGAGCAGGCTGTGGAGGTGGCGATCAAGGATGCGGTGAAAGTGATTGGTGATGAAGCACAACTGGGTAATGAAGGCGGAAAATACAAGGTCTGAGCTCAGTTTTTTAAGTATGTTTGTTTGTGGTTTTGATGTTGGTTTGTAATGGCTTGTTTGAACAATTTACTTTTCTGTCTTTTAACAAGGATGCTTTTGGATAATATGATTTATGGGTGGAGGGATCTTGACATTTCAAGACGAAACCCATGTTATCTTGACTTTTTGAACATCTAGTAATGCTTGGGTGGAAGGATCTTCCACTTGTTGAAGATGAAGCCCTTGCATTGTCTTTTTATCCATATGCACTTAATGTTAGTAACAACATAACTTTTGGCTTTAACATTGTGTTCTATTTGTCATTTTGAATAACTTGTCTGAGTATGTTTTGGTTAGAATATATCTATGAAATATTAATTATCTTTGAAGATAATGTATCCTAGACACATTTCTTGAATTCATCCTACTTTAGAATAAAATACTTTAAAGATTGTATATGTTTTGGATCTTTATTACGTATTAAGACAAAACATCTTTAAGGATAATGTATCCTTAAATCTTGTGTAAATGTGAATCGTCACAATTGAACCAAAAGATTACATTTTGAAAGACAAAAATATGTAAAAAAGACTAAGTGTAAAGAGTACCTTTGTAGAGAACATTTATAAACTTAATAAGCTTACATATGATGTCCCCAGCTGTTGACCCTTTTCCGTATCATGCCTTTGAGTTTTTCTAAGTTAAGCACAACTTAGTGATATTTTTACACTTAGAGATCTGGCCGATCTTCGATCTGTCAAAACAAAGTTAGATAGTTCGGGCGATAAAGCCTTATTACTGGTGATAAAGCCTTTTTACTGGCGACAAGGCCTTTATTTGAGAGACATGAAAATGTCTAACCCTTAGATAAAACTAGGGAAAGTCCCAAACGTGAGGGCATGAAAATGCCGAGACTTTAGATAACATGAAAATGTTATAAACCTTAGATAACATGAAAATTTTATAAACCGTTTGTGTGACACGTCTGCCACTTTATCTTAAGGATTCGGTATATAGCCAACAACAGACGGATTGTCAGCTGGTCTGGTCAGCCTGCCTCGAACTATACCCGAATCATCATTCACTCCAAGCGTCATTAGAAAGGTGAATACCTTTAAACCATTTGAGATATCCGGGATATCATATTCGTGCGCCCCTGGCGTTCGTTGGAAAGGTGAAGACCTTTAAACCTTGAGGGATATCAGGGATATCATATTCGTTTGGGAGGTGATTAGCCTCTGACTGTTGTTGAGATAACATTTCCTTAGGATAACTGCAAAACACTAAGCTCTTGATGAGGGGTGGGTGTTAGCCTGGCTAACACCCCTCTGATGCTTAAGTCAGTAAACTTGATTTAGAAATAGTAACATAAATATGTAAAAATAGGTGAGGGGACATACCTTTATCCTGAGGATACGAACATACCAGTTAAGGAGACTAACGAAAATATCCCTTAAGGTGGATAGCATTCCAAGCTCTTGGTATTGGATCACCTTCCATAGTGATTAACTTGTAGGCCCCTTTTCCTGCTTCTGAATCAATCAAGTAAGGGCCTTCCCACTTTGGAGCTAGTTTTCCATCTGCTGGGTTAGTGGTATTCTGAAATGCTTTTCTTAATACCATATCTCCTACTTGGAATCTTCGAATTCTGATATTTTTGTTGTAGGACTTGGCTATTCTTTGTTGTGTTGGGTTTCTATGGAATTTACAAACTTAGTTAACCGTTTAACTAGTTATAATTAATGCGGAAACGTGATATACAAACTAAAACATATGAACAACCTAGTTTATTCATTTCAAGATTACCAATAATCTATTTACTAGAAACCCGAAGCAAGGATCAAATGATACGGGAATAACTAAACTATCAAAGCATATAAAACACTTACAATCTTAACCCTTTAAGAGTTTAGTGATGGTTGAAGAAGATGATGATGAATGCAAGACTTTCAAAGGAAAACCCTCAAACGGAATATACCCCGAGCCTCCAACACGCACCGAGCTATGCTAGGAAGCTTGAACACGAAAAACCCGAGACCCGAACTTTCCCTTCTTTGGCCGTGAGCTAGAGAGAAAAGAAAGAAAGGGTGTGTTTTTTTTGAAAAGGTTACTTGAAAGTGTTGTAAGTATTGATCATTATATTTACATGCACACTCTTGATTAGATGTTTATACAAGTCCATACTCCATCTATGTTTGCATGTTGACAATTTTGACCAAGTGAGTGGGGTGTGGGGCCCACCCAAAATCGGCCCCAACATATTTTATTTATTTATTTATTTTTTTTTTTTTTTTTTTTTTTATGTTATATATTTTATACTTTATAAAATATATAAACACCCCATCTTTTATAAACCATTTTATAAAAGAATACATAGTTAAATAATCATTCCAATTATTTAAATAAATAAATTAACCAATTAATTATTTAATACTTTCAAGTAATTATTCAGAAACCCGTTTTTCTGAATGTGTCGTGTTCTGTATTTGTCTTAAAGATCTTATCTTAACAAATACATAATTGGTGTGTGTCTAACTCGTTATTGGGTATGACCCGACTTGGATCAAACATAACTAGCCACATTAACTTAATTATGTGTCTCGGGCATACGATATTCCAACAATCTCCCACTTGCACGAGACTCATAGGAAGTTAATGCTAATGGTGAATACCGCCTAACAACAGGTCACCACCCCTAGTGTGTTTGACTAAGTGCCATTCAATAACATCATCCCCTTCAAGTCCATACTTGATATGATATAGGTAAGTCTTATCATTATTTCCCTTTGTTACTAGATGTCCTGTCAAATCGGAGAGACACAGATTGATCATTCTCTCAATGATTTAACTTAACAGGCCTTAGACATCTAAACTCTCAACACATAAGAGGAACAAATCCCATCTTGACTGCATACATCCTCGTTGACATCTCATATAATATCTGAGCTCTTTCTTACACGTCATCGTGTTACCGAAATAACAAAGAATAGAGTCAAGATATCAGACTTGATGAAAAACCAGATCCGATATGCATCTCAGGTCAAAGGACACAATGATACTCGCCTTTACTCAAGGATTACTTATGATCAATTGCACTAACTCCATGCAGTGATCCTTGAGAGCGGATCATGTCCAATATTTGTATCCCACAAATATCTATGAACCTTGGTGGCAAACCTATGCCCTATATTCATCACATGAATATCAACCAATCCGAGTTCATAATAGTCTTAACTTCATACTTGTTCCCACAAGCATGATCGACTACGGACGTTTAGAACAACATAAGTCATTCATGGATTAAACATGCAAAAATAGAACATAACTCATTTAATAATTAAAACTTAATTAATTTCATGAGATACCCATTACATTCGTTCTTAAACAAACACTAAACACGGATTAAATCCACTCACTAGAATACCGAAGTCCTAATGCACAAACATGACCCTCATGCTTTGGCCTATCGAGGAGCTTCGTGAGTGGGTCCGCAATATTTTGATCGGTATGAACTTTATGAATACATATTTTTCTCTTTTCAACTTCATCCCTTATGTAGTTGAATCTGCGCTCAATGTGCCTCGTTTTCTGATGAGCACGAGGCTCCTTGATCTGTGCAATAGCACCTTCATTGTCACAGAATATCTCTAGGGGCTCCTGAATGGTAGAGATAATCCCTAGATCCATGATGAACTTTTTCATCCATGCAGCCTCTTGGGCTGCCATTGAAGCGGCGATGTACTCAGATTCTGTAGTGGATAACGCGACAACATCCTGCTTCGAACTCTTCCAAGAGACAGCGCCTCCATTCAAAATGAAGACATATCCCGACTGTGATCGAGAATCATCTCGGTCAGTTTGGAAACTCGCATCCACGTAACCCTTTACGACGAGTTCCTCCTCACCAGACCCATATATTAAAAACATATCCTTAGTCCTTCTAAGGTATTTTAATATATTCTTGACAGCCATCCAATGACTGTCACCTGGGTTGTGCTGGTATCTACTTGTTATGCTTAAAGCATACGAGACATCCGGTCTAGTGCACATCATTGCATACATAATAGATCCTATTGCCGAAGCATAAGGAACATGCTTCATCCTATCCTGCTCTTCCTTAGAGCTAGGACTTTGGGATGAGCTTAATACGGTTCCTCTAGGAATAGGCACCAAACCTTTCTTAGAGTTTTCCATCCTAAACCTCTTTAGGATTTTATCAATGTACGCACTTTGATTGAGTCCGATCAATTTCCTTTGTCTATCCCTATAGACTTTTATTCCCAAGATATATGTCGCTTCTCCAAGATCCTTAATTGAGAAACGACTACTTAACCACGTTTTAACGTTTTCCATACTTGGTATATCATTTCCAAATAAAAGTATATCATCGACATACAAAATAAGGAAAATGATTATACTCCCACTAGCCCATTTATACACACATGCCTCATCACCGTTTTGGACGAAACCAAACGCTTTGATTTCTTCATTAAAACGATGATTCCACATCCGTGATGCTTGTTTCAATCCGTAGATTGATTTCCTTAACTTACAAACTTTATCAGGATTAGATGGATCGACAAAACCTTCAGGCTGAACCATATGGACATCTTCCTCAAGATATCCATTTAGAAAAGCGGTCTTGACATCCATTTGCCATATCTCATAATCAAAATGAGCTGCAATGGCAAACAATATCCTGATCGACTTAAGCATCGCGACTGGCGAGAAGGTTTCATCATAATCAATCCCTTGAGTTTGCGTGAAACCTTTTGCGACAAGTCGAGCTTTGTAAGTATCTAAATTTCCATGCATATCGGTCTTCTTTTTGAAGACCCACTTACATCCAACCAGTTTGGAGTTAAGTGGACGATCAACCAATTCCCAAACTTGGTTATCGTGCATGGATTGCATCTCGGCGCTCATGGCTTCAAGCCATTTGTCACAATCAGGTTGTGACATAGCATCTTTGTAGGAGATCGGTTCATCCGAATCAATCAAGTAGCAATCATCCACAAGAAATCCATATCTCTTGGGAGGTTGACTAACCCTACTAGATCTGCGAGCAACGTGCGTATGATCAACCATTTGATCATCTTCAACATCCTCGTGTTGAAAGCTAGTATCGACCAACTGTGTATCATCCAGTGATTCTTGAACCTCTTCAAGTTCCACTCTCTTTTCACTAGGTCCTTCCATAAGGAACCTAGTTTCTAAGAAGTATCCTTTGCGTGAAACAAACACTCTTTGTTCACTAGGATCATAGAATATATATCCTATATCATCCTTTGGGTATCCTATGAAGACACACCTGATGGATCGAGCCTCAAGCTTATTTGGGGTGTCACGTTTAACATAAACTATGCATCCCCATATCCTTAAATATGAAAAGGATGGAACCTTTCCATGCCACACTTCATAGGGTATTCGATCCACCTTTTTGGTCGGGGCCATATTCAAAATACGAGCCGCTGTGAGTAGCGCATATCCCCAAAATGATGGCGGTAGTGAGCTTCGTGCCATCATTGATCGAACCATGTCCAACAGTGTTCGATTCCTCCTCTCGGATACTCCGTTATGTTGAGGAGTTCCAGGAGGAGTGAGCTGTGAAATAATTCCACAATCTCTAAGATGACTTTGAAAGGTATCACTTAGGTATTCGCCTCCTCTATCGGAGCGGAGTACCTTGATTGTTCGGTTGAGCTGATTTTGCACTTCATTTTGAAATTCTTTGAACATTTCAAAGGCTTCATGTTTGTGTTTCATTAGATAAACATACCCATATCGACTAAAATCGTCGGTAAAGGTAATGAAGTACCTTTCACTATTCCTACTAGTTGGCTTGAAAGGTCCGCATACATCCGTATGTATGATACCTAACAAATCCTTAGCCCTTTCATTTGTACCTTTGAAAGGCTCTTTGGTCATCTTGCCTTGAATACAAGATTCACACTCATCAAACGAACCTAACTCGTTTGTTTTCAAAAGACCATTCTTTTGGAGAGTGTTTATACGATTCTTGTTTATGTGTCCAAGGCGACAATGCCAAATGTAGGAATCACTCAAACCCTTTTTGAGTCTTTTAGTAGAAGTTTGATATAATGAGCTATTTGAGGTATTATCATGAACCAATTCATAAATACCGTTGTTTGGTACAGCTTTAAAATAAAAGATACCATTAGATGACACATGCATTTCCGATCCTACAAATTTAAAGTCAAAGTTACATTGTCTAAGAAGGTGCACAGAAATAATGTTCCTAGTCAAACTAGGAGCATACAAAACATTTTTTAAAACAACTTCCAAACCACTTGGAAGTGATAAAGTGAAGTCTCCTCTAGCGACCACGTGTACTCTTGCACCGTTGCCCATGAAAAGATTCACTTCGCCCTTCTTCAAGTCTTCATTCCTTTTGAACCCCTGCAACCAATTGCAAATATGAGTTCCACATCCGGTATCCAATACCCATGTGTTAGAAGAAATAAGATTTAGCTCAACATTAATCATAAAGACATTACCCGAGGTATGCGCCGCATTCCTCTTGTCTTTTAGCTCTTTTAGGTAGACCGGGCAATTGCGTTTCCAGTGTCCGGTCTCCCCACAACCAAAACAAGGATCATCCTTATGACCCCTTGGTTCCACAACCTTTTGTTTCTTTGCCATAACCGGTGATTTGCCCTTACCCTTAAGATGCATAGGGGGACCCTTCCTTTTAGCTACCTTAGCCTTAAGATTGGGTTGAGATCGATTCTTGGATCTACCTTCATTGATTGCAAACACGGGTAAAACCCTTTTGCCCATGCTCGCCTCGGCTGTTTTAAGCATTGAGTGAAGTTCTCCAATGGTTTTGTCCCACCCGTTCATGTTATAATTTAACACGAAAGTGTCGAACCTTTTCGACAAAGAGTTAAGGATCAAATCCGTTGCTAACTCATTTGAGATGGGACAATTGAGCTTAGTGAGCCGATCAATATAACTTTTCATCTTAAGTACATAAGATGAAACTGGTTGACTATCATCCATTCTACATGCATGTAAGGCTCGAACCGTTTCGAACCTTTCAACCCTCGATTGCTTAAGGAACATTTCCTTAAGTTGAGTAATCATGTCGTACGCATTATGGTTTTCGAAATCCTTTTGGATTTCGGGAATCATAGTCGCCAACATGAGGCATGACACTTGAATGGAATCTTCCGAGAGTTTGACCCAATTCATATATTCGACCTCACTACCCTCTTCCGGTTCTTCGGGGATAGGTGTTTCCAAAACATGATATAATTTTTCTTGTTTTAGAACAATCCTTAAATTTCGGAACCAATCCGAAAAGTTATTGTGGTTAAGACGGTCTTTAGCGAGAATAGATCGGAGAGAGACATTTTGGACGTTAGGGATTATGTTGTCGTCGACGTGTGCGGCCATCTGCAGAATTTTAATTAAGTTCATTTTAGTGTTTTACCTTTTTAATTATTAATACCCTTTTATATATACCAAATATAATTAATAATTAAAATCTAGAATCCAACGATAAACCCGACTCCGGTTAGGTGACCTTTTTCCCTTTGTCGGTTTATCAAGGTAGTTATTCATAACAATTGCAAACCCTTTTGCAACTTCTAGAATTTATGGGACCGGTTCGAAATCATATTTCGTGTTGGCATGTTTATCCCATCAACACCCATTAGACCCCATGCTTGGGTGACCCTCTTCACATGGTTCTAATTTAAGTCGTCCTACTTGTATCAACTTGTAATATTAACATACAAATGGTTAGGTGACCTTTTTCCCATTTATATGCCAATATTACCTTAACATGTTAATTTACTCTATGCGGTTAGGTGACCTTTTTCCCACTAAGAGCTTACTAATATGTTAAGTGTTATACAAAAGGATGGTGTTTAACTTATTATCCTTAATTTTAAAGGGATTTTTAGTTTTAATAATTCTAGATATAAAACTTTAAATCATGTTCTAACATGCATTTAGAAACATGATTTTGAAACCATTTTCAAAATTCTAATTTATAATAAAACCATTTTATTATGGGCGTGAGACGGCTAGTTAATAAATCCATTTTATTAAACTATGTGTCACGTAATTACCGATAATTATTAGAACCCGTTTTATGCTTTGTTAATTAATTCTATGTGACGAAGTTGATATCCTAATATCTAACAACCACACAATCAAACAATCAATTAATTAACAAGCATACACAATTATACTAGACACGAGCCACTAAGTTAGACCACACTTGTTAGCCGAAACAAGTGTGTGTCTTAGGTCCGATCCTAAGGGACACATGACACATGGATGTTGTAGCTCCCACTCGATCCCGCATCCAAATGCTTCGAGCATCTTCTTCAACCCCGTTGTGATCCATTGGGCTTGAACTTGGGCCTTAGCTTCCATAAGCTTCCATTTGGGCTTAATTGGTGGGCTTAGGTCCTTTTGGGCTTGAATCCCTTTAATGGGCTTGTGAGACCCATTATCACCATACCCGGCCCAATTAGGCCCAAACTTCCAATTTTGCAATCTTCTTTAATTTTACAAAATCAAATGTCCTAATACATTTTTTCTATAAAATAAAGATATTACAAATTACCTATTTATTACATGCCCATATGAATAAATAATTACAAAATAGCCCCTAATTAATTATTACAAACCGATACTTTGAATAATAAATTACAATCACAACCATCAATCACAAACAAAACATCCATTTGGTCTACGGCTCGGTCTAGTACTAACAAACATAACCCGATATGTCATAGGAACCCGTTCCAAAACCCCTTGCCTTTATCGGGCCTAGCCCAACCCATTTGGGCTCGACCCAATAACAAGATTATGGGCCTCGGCCCAATTAAAAAACTGCTTGGGCTCGGCCCAAACAAAATTACATGGGCTCGGCCCAAATGACTTACATGGGCTCGGCCCAAATAAAACTTATGGGCCCGGCCCAATAACAAAAATGGGCTTCGGCCCAAATTTCACCCGAAATGGGCTTCGGCCCATTAGCCCGGTTTTTATATTTTTTTTTTTTTTTTTGAACTTAGCCAAAAACGATAGCAAGATTAAATACAAAAATATCATGCATGTTAATTTTTGTATAAAATCTTTCAAGGGGAAAATAAAAACCGAGAACCCGAAGCTTAGTATCCCGTATCCCGGCTCTTGATGCCATTTGTTGGGTTTCTATGGAATTTACAAACTTAGTTAACCGTTTAACTAGTTATAATTAATGCGGAAACGTGATATACAAACTAAAACATATGAACAACCTAGTTTATTCATTTCAAGATTACCAATAATCTATTTACTAGAAACCCGAAGCAAGGATCAAATGATACGGGAATAACTAAACTATCAAAGCATATAAAACACTTACAATCTTAACCCTTTAAGAGTTTAGTGATGGTTGAAGAAGATGATGATGAATGCAAGACTTTCAAAGGAAAACCCTCAAACGGAATATACCCCGAGCCTCCAACACGCAACGAGCTATGCTAGGAAGCTTGAACACGAAAAACCCGAGACCCGAACTTTCCCTTCTTTGGCCGTGAGCTAGAGAGAAAAGAAAGAAAGGGTGTGTTTTTTTTGAAAAGGTTACTTGAAAGTGTTGTAAGTATTGATCATTATATTTACATGCACACTCTTGATTAGATGTTTATACAAGTCCATACTCCATCTATGTTTGCATGTTGACAATTTTGACCAAGTGAGTGGGGTGTGGGGCCCACCCAAAATCGGCCCCAACATATTTTATTTATTTATTTATTTTTTTTTTTTTTTTTTTTTTATGTTATATATTTTATACTTTATAAAATATATAAACACCCCATCTTTTATAAACCATTTTATAAAAGAATACATAGTTAAATAATCATTCCAATTATTTAAATAAATAAATTAACCAATTAATTATTTAATACTTTCAAGTAATTATTCAGAAACCCGTTTTTCTGAATGTGTCGTGTTCTGTATTTGTCTTAAAGATCTTATCTTAACAAATACATAATTGGTGTGTGTCTAACTCGTTATTGGGTATGACCCGACTTGGATCAAACATAACTAGCCACATTAACTTAATTATGTGTCTCGGGCATACGATATTCCAACATGTTGGTATGCTGCAATTCTGATCCTGGCGAGATCTCTGAGTTCATCAATGGTATCTAGGTTTCAGTAAGGCTTTGGTTATTGGACTCAGTATCTCGGATGCTGGTTCTTGCTGTGGGGATCACCATTTCTGTAGGGAAACAACTTCGGCCCCAAACACCAAAGAGAAAGGTGTTTGTCCTGTTGCATTTTTTGAAGTGGTCCTATCAGCCCAAAGAACAAAGGGTAGTTCTTCAGCCCATTTTCCCTTCTTGGATCCCAATTTCTTCTTCAAGTTGTTGATGATGATCTTGTTACTAGATTCTGCTTGACCATTAGCTTGAGGATGTACTGGAGTCGAAGTCACCATCTTGATTCCCCAACTTTCACAAAAGTTGGTTTTTCTACTACCGATGAACTGTGATCCATTGTCACAAACAATCTCTGTCGGGATACCAAATCTTGTTAGGATATTACGTTTAATGAATGAGATCACATCCTTTTCTTTAACCTAGACAAATGCTTTTGCTTCGATCCACTTGGAGAAGTAATCTGTCATGGCAAGCATAAAGACTTTTCCACCAGGAGCCTTGGGCATCTTTCCCACAATATCTATCCCCTATTTCATAAACGACCACGGGGATATGATAGGATATAATGGTTCAGCTAGTTGATGTAAGATGTTGCTGTGTCTTTGACAAGCATCACATTTTTTGGAGATGTTCATTGCGTCCTTCTTCATTGTTGGCCAGAAGTAACCTGTCCTTAGTATCTTGGATACTAAGGCTCTGCCCCTAGTGTGGTTTCCACAATCACCTTCATGTATATCCCTGAGAACTTCTTGTGCTTCTTGATATTCCAAGCATCTCAAGTATGGACCTGCAAGTGATTTTCTATACAACACATCATTTAGGATAATATACTGGGTTACCTTCATTCGGAATGCTCTGGGATTTTCTCTTTCTGGGATCATGTTATCTTGATGATACCGTATTATGGGACTGGTCCAGGATATTGGCTTGTCTTTAGGTAACGAAGTCTCCATGACTTCATGGTTCTCCTTTGTTGTTGGAGTCAAGATATGAACGATGGGTATCTTGATATCGTCTGGTATCTTGAGAGCTGATGCTAAATTTGCTAAGGCATCTGCTTCAGCGTTGTCCTCCCTTGGTACCTGTACTATATCAAATGTTTCGAAACACATAGTCAATTTCTTAACTATTTCTAAATATTTTGCTAAGTTTTCTGCATTTACTGCATCAGAGCCATTAAAATGGTTAGCTAGTAACAAAGAATCAACATAAACTTGAAGATACCTGACCTTCATATCCTTAGCTAATTGTAAAACAGCTATTAAGGCTTCATATTCAGCCTCATTATTAGTAGCCTGAAATTCACAGGATATGGATAAAGGTATAATGTCCCCCTGTGGTGATTTTAACAGGATACCAAGACCTGTTCCTCTTATGTTGGAGGCACCATCTGTATCCAGGGTCCAACTTTCCTTGATCTCTAATTGGTGAACTTCTTTTTCCACTTCTTCGAGTATATCCTAGCTAAAATCAGCCACAAAGTCGAAAAGTGCTTGTGATTTGATAGCTGTCTTTGGTTCATACAGTATATCGTATGCACTAAGTTTCACAGCCCACTTTGCCATCCTTCCTGACATTTCTGGTTTTCTCAAAACAACCTTAATAGGATAGTTAGTTTTTACATGGATAACATGAGTTTTAGTTTTTACATGGATAACATGAGTTTCAAAATAATGTCTTAATTTAGTAGAAGCCATTGTAAGTGCTAAAATTAACTTTTCAAGATAAGAATACCTGGATTCAGCATCTAGTAGGCTTTTACTTACATAATATATTGGATGTTGTTGACCTTCATGATCTTTGACCAAGACAGCACTTATTGCACTCCCAGAAACGGCTAAGTACAAGGATAATGGTTCACCATCAACTGGCTTCATCAGGAGTGGCACTGAGGATAAGTATTCCTTCAAGGATATCAGAGCTCTTTCTTGTTTCTCTCCCCATTCTAATTTTTGATTCTTCCTCAGGATATCATAGAAGTCTTTACACTTCTCTGAAGATCTTGAGATGAATCTGTTGAGAGCAGCAATTCTTCTAGTCAATCTTTGGACATCTTTGACGTTCCTTGGTGATTTGATATCTAGGATGACCTTGATTTGCTCAGGGCTTGCCTCTATTCCTCTTTTGGTGACCATGTATCCAAGGAATTTTCCTGCTTTAACCCCAAATGACACTTGGCTGGATTCAACTTCATGTTGTATTCATCTAGGATGTCAAATGCTGTTGCCAAGTCTTTGAGATGATCCTCAGCCCTCCTTGACTTTACCACCATATCATCGATGTAGACTTCCATCGTGTCCCCCAGTTGGTCTTTGAACATCATGTTGACCAGCCTTTGGGATGTTGCACCTGCATTTTTTAATCCAAAAGGCATTGCAGTGTAACAGTATATACCTGTGGGGGTCATGAAGGTTGTGTCTTCTTGATATGAAGGCTCCATTTGAATTTGTTGAAATCCTGAGGATGCATCCATGAAGGTTAGCAGTTCATGACCAGCAGTTGCATCCACCATTGAATCAATGTGTGGGAATGGAAATGGGTCTTTTAGACAGGCCTTATTCAGGTCTGTGAAGTTCACACACACTCTCCACTTTCCATCCTTCTTTTGGACTACTACTAGATTGGCTAACCATCTGGGGTTGTGGACTTCTCTTATTATTTTGGTCTTGAGCAGCTTCTGCACTTCTTGTTGTATGATAACGTTTCTCTCTGGAGCAAACTTCCTTCGCTTTTGATGTACAGGCCTGAAAGATTTATCTATACCAAGTTTATGAGTAATTATGGACTTAGAGATACCTGTCATATCTTCATGTTTCCAGGCGAAGGTAGAGGCTCTTTTCTTTAAGAAGGATACCAATCCTTGTTCGATATCCTCAGGCATACCTAATCCTAACAATACTTTGATCTTGGCATCCTGAGAATCCAAGGATACTTCCTTCACTTCTTGGTCTCTAGTCTGCAGGACCTTCCCTGGTTGTTTCTGTAATTGCTATGCCTGAGTGGGCTTTGTAGTCCACTTCATTGATGATGCATAACATTCTTTTGCGTCTTGCTGATCGCTTTTAATCTTGATAACTCCCCACGGACTTGGTAGTTTCACGCATTGATGATAGGTTGATGGTACTGCCTTCATGCTGTGGATCCATGGCCTGCCTAATATCACATTACAACAAGATAAAGAGTCAATAACACAAAAAGTTTGTAGGGAGTTAGTTCCCTCAATATATATTGGAAGTTTAATTTCTCCCAATGTGTTTTTGGTTTTGCCACTGAATCCCACAAGAACTGAGGACTTTGGGATAATCTCTGTTTCCGGGATATCCATTTTCTTCAATGCATCCATCTGGATAATGTTCACAGAGCTTCCTCCATCAACGAGTATCCTGCGCACAAAACAGTTAGCTATACATAAAGTAATTGCCAAACCGTCATGGTTGGGATCAACAAGATCACATCGATCTTCCTCATCGAAGGAGATGATTCTTTGAGTTGTCAACGTGGAAGTACGGAGAGGTCTTTCTCCATTTTCCATCTTCATTTCTTTGGAACGCTTTTTAGCTGCTGAATACGAGGTTGCACAAATGTCCGATCCTCCCAAGATAAAGGATACAACCTTGGCTCCGGGTGGTGGAGAAGGTGCCCTTTCAGGTATCTTGACAAGATCCTGACTTTTGTTCTTGTTTCTTCCAAATAGTTCCTTTAGGTGTCCTTTGCTAAGAAGGTATCCTATCTCCTTCTGAAGTGCTATACAATCATCAGTGTGATGGCCAAAGTCTTCATGGAATGCACACCATTTAGACTTTTCTTTGCTGGATCCGGGCTTCTCATTTTTCTTGGGCCGTCTGGCCTTGTCACCTAAATCCTGCATGGCACATATTACACCACCAATATCAATATTAAAACAATATTTGTAGATTTTAGGATACTCCTCATCGTCTTCGTTGTCATCCATGGCGTTTATCCTGGAGATATCTTGTTTGGAATAAGGCTTAGGCCTAGAGAACTTCTGTGGAGGGTCTGCCTTCCTGTTGGTAGACTCATACTTCGGGATAACCAAACTTCCGTGAGCCTATTTATCATCCTCTAGCCGTATGTATCTTAATGCCCTGTTTCTGACTTCATCAAGATTCCTACATGGAGTTATGACAAGATCGTCATAGAAGGATGAATCCTTCTTTAACCCCATCTTGAGAGCCTCAACAGCAGCCGCCATGTCAAGGTTGGGGATATCCAAAGCTTCCTTGCTAAATCTAGTTATGTAATCCCTTAGGGATTCATTATTAGGTTGAAAAATTCTATATAAGTCACTTGTCATTTTCTCAAAAGATCTACTACAAGAAAATTGATTATTGAATAAGTTAATCAAATGAGCAAAGGAAGTAATAATATTGGAAGGAATACTTAAAAACCATTTGAGGGCCGGCCCCGTTGGTGTTGAACCAAATCCCTTACATAAATAGGCTTCTTTGATTTCAGCGGGAATTGGGTTAACCTCCATCCTCTCTCTGTATTGAGCTATGTGTTCCTCAGGATCCGTAGTGCCATCGTATAGTTTCATGCTGGGTGTCTGGAATTTCCTGGGGATCTCCACGTCGCATATAGGCCAAGTGAACCTGGATAATCTGTGACTGCCTACCGGAACTTCAGCTATGGGATGGATTATCCTCGGGATATTGGAAATCAAATCCTTTATTTTCTGCAATTCCCTGGCTATCTCGGTGGATATCCCCTTATCCTACATAGATCCACGGTTAGTGTATAAATTAGCATTAAGTAAACTGTTACCGAGATTGTGGTTAGGTCTCTGGTATCCTGAGCCTTGACGGCTAGTTCCTCCATTGAGGGTATCCTCAAGATAAGGTGACGTCTACATAGGGATGTCATCTCCAACATGTACTTCAGAGGACACCATTGGAGATTCTGATGTGAATATGCCGGCTGGCGTGGTTAAACGAGGCTGCATGTTGATGTAGTCCGGCGTCGTCGTTCTGGGTAACTCCGAAGATACCGGAGG
Source organism: Bidens hawaiensis (assembly GCF_021521415.1). Lineage (NCBI taxonomy): Eukaryota > Viridiplantae > Streptophyta > Magnoliopsida > Asterales > Asteraceae > Bidens > Bidens hawaiensis. The sequence continues at coordinate 162,981 of NW_027495897.1, forward strand.
ACAGATTCCCCAATAACCTGCTTGCTGCTGAGACGAGATCCTTGTTGGTTGTGTCCCCAAGGATCCGGGATTCTGAAGGATAGATGATCCTGGAGAATCATTATCAAGAACCCTGGGCATTATTGGAGTATTCTCCTGCCCTGGTTTCTTTTTAATCCCTTCAATTTCCTTGAATAACCTTGAGTTGGTCTTTTCTTGCTGCTCCATGTGAGTTTTGACCTGTTTCATCAAAGCAAAAATGTCATTGTTAGATATAACCGGATCTACTCGTGTAGAGGTTCCCGGGTACGGTGGAAGTTCTACTCTGGGTTGAGTGCTCTTCTTCGGGACTGGTGGAGTACCAGGGTTAACACTTGAAGCAGCGGTGACCACCAGAGCAAAAATGGAGCTAGTTTTTGGTTGTGAAGACATGATGAAAGGATGAAGGTGATGGATAATGAAATAAATGGTTTTGAAAGACTGAAGCACCGATTGACCCACGGTGGGCGCCAAATTGTTTTGGGTAAAAATTAACAAGAGTAATTTCGTAACCAAATTAGTAACTGAGGTTTAGGTGCTTGATAGAAATGAACGTAAATGCAATGACACAAGGATTTGTTGCGAGAAAAAAACTTGTTATCCTGAGGATAACAAGAAAAAAACCCCGGGTGGTGAACACTATCACCAACCAGTTTATTAACAATTGAAATCGGTTACAAGTGGTGGAGCTATTTGAATCGTGTTACAAAATGTTTCCTAGCTAGAGTGTAAGTTGTGTGTTATATGATCTAAACAACTCCTATTTATAGTTACAAGAAGGATCACTAGATAATAACTAGCAATAAAGAGCATTAATTGTCCTGATTATGATCTTGGAGCGGTTATGGCTTGCATATCATTGTTATAAATGAGTTATAACTCCCTCCAACGTCTACAATCTTTAATGCTTTATTAATTGTTGACCGTTTCTTGTTGTTTGGTGGATACTACATCCTGAAGTTATCCTGAATATACCGCATTTCTGGATACCAAAAAGTCCCATGTATAACAGTTGCTTAGTGGTCCGAATCTTTAGGAGATCATGTGAAGTTGTATGACTTAGAAAACACCAAAGAAAGACGGTTGAACTGTTAGTATAACGATATATTAAAGATACTTGTTGCTTGGGAGGATACTGTGTCCTGAAGTTATCCTGAACATATCCTTTGCTTAGGATACTGAAAATCGGAGCCCTAACATAACCCATGGATTATAAGTTCAAAAGGCTTTGAGTACAGTCATTGGCAATGTATGGTAGCTTTCCATAGTCTGTAATTGCAATATGTGATATACACTTAAATTTGCTAAGTATGATGTGTGAAACATTGGAAAATAAGGTATTTTCTCTAGCATATCTCTCCGAATGATAGGTAGAAATGTCATTATCCAATCATACACGAGCCCGTTGGTGTTTCTGGTCTATAAAAATATCTATTAAGTATTTGAGCAGAAATAATTATTGATTTATGGAAAACCTCTCAAAAGAAAAGAGAAAGAAAGAGTTTGAGAAGCATAAAAAGATCAAAAGTATAATATATATATAAATAAGTTATCTGATTTCATAACTTAAGGGGCACTAAGGGAACTACATGGGTGAGGCATACAAGTAAGTCCTAAACACCCTGAATGTAAGGCATGTAAGTCCGGATGGCATGTAAGTCCAACGTTCAACCTTACAGTCTGTTATCAAAGACAAAATATAAATAAATAACTGCTCTAGTATACAAAAATCAATTATGACCAGGGCATCAAGGGTCGGAGTCAATTCGAGGTGATTTGGAGAAAGCTAAATACGCTTTGAGAAGAGATTAGAGGCAATCTGAAGCTATAATGATAACCATTCCTATCTTATGCTCTAATTGAATCCTAAATGTATCATAGAAAGCAATGAGCATTATGCTAAGTATACTTGCTGTCAACCTGATTTGAGTCATTATAACGCTGACCATGAAGTGGCGTGATCATTGTTTTAAATAGTCTGATCCCATGATTGAGAACGTTCCAAATAATCTAAAATGAATTTCATTTTGAACTGGATTTTGATCTCTTATTTCACCTTAAACTAGTTGCTCAATTTAACTTACTGTTCTGAAATGATTATTCCTTGAGAAAATTTGGAAGGTTGAGCACAAAACATGATTAATCATGTCTTGGGTAGGTGGCTTAACAGTTGTGATTATCAAACTGACATGCATGTTAAGTGATTTGAGCATGGAAATGGTGCTTGCTCATGTATTACTGCTTCGAGTATACTGTGTGACGTGTGAGTTGACTATCTGTTTCGAGTATGACATGAAAATTTGCTGTTAAGTGTTTTAAGCATGCATCTTATCTTCGAGTACCTACTATGTTATGAAAATTGATGTTATGTGTTTCGAGCATGATTGCATGGTAGGTGGTTAAGATCTAAGTTTTCGAGCACAAAGAACTGAATGATAGGAGACATTTATGTGTTTCGAGCACCATTGTGTGTTAAATACTTAGGTATAAGAATTCGAGCAAACTTGAGAGCTAGACACAGGCTGTGAGTTCGAGTACAGGAATAGGAAAGTTTTGCTAAGGCCTTCGAGCATAGAAGTACGTCGAGCACATAGGGCTATAGAGACTAGAGCAAAGTTTCTAACACTGGAATACACCTCGAGCATAGAGTAGTGATGATATATTTCTAAGTATCTCGAGCATGATGCATAGTCGAGTAAGGTCTGCTTACTTGTATGACTCAGGACTATTTTGAATAAATTGACAGTACACTCGAGCACACTACACCTTGAGTTTGACTCGATACTCTAGTAAGTCGACTTTTAGGAAGGCAATCGAGCATAAGTCTAGAGGAATACTGCTCTGTCTCATACGGGTTGTATCGTGTACTCGAGCAAGGACAAAATATTCCAAGTACATCGAGCAAGGGTTGTACCATGTACTCGTGTACAAAGGGGGCCAGCTTTCACTTTGGCTGTATGCTCGAGCAAGGGAGGTACAATTAAAGTTGAAATTAAATGACAACTGTCGTGTGCAAGACGACAAACCAAGGTACTGTACCACCCAAACGTTAGGTATAAAAGGGGGACTTAGAAACTTATTCACATCTCTCTTCCTCTTTTAAACCTAATCGCAAAAACCCTCTTGCTCGTACTATCTCCTCTTGCTTGCTGCTCTAATTCTTACTTAACTTTACTTCAATTACAGCCATTAGCTCTGTTTCGACTTCGGCAAGACATCGTTATTCGATAATTGTCACACCGATTTCGAAATTAGGGTTTCTAATTGAACTTTTGACTAACTGTTTACTTGTTCTGATAGGTACGCATATTACTACGGAACAGGTAATTGAAGACGCCATTAATCATCTATCTATCCTCATATATTAGTTTTGCGACTTTGTGTACTGACATTCTTTTACTTTTGCAGAACTGATGGCGTTTAAATTCGAAAAACGGCACAATATGTGCACTCAGTTAGAGCTTGATGAGGAAAACATGGAGTTAGAAGTCATGATAAATTTTCTAAGAAACTCAAATTTACGAATGGCGCTGACAGAAAACCCCACACTCTACAGGAACCATCTTACAGACTTTTGGCAGTCTGCGACCTATGTCAATGATGTGAATGGGAAGAGGATCGAGACATCTGTGTTAAACAATGACATTGAAATTACATAGGCTTCCATTCGAGCTGCATTAAACCTCAATGATAACTTTGAAGCTCAACAATGGTATTCGGTTCCAAGATTACTGCGAGTCTTTCAAGAGACCATGGGCTATCAAGGAGGTGTAAAAGAGGGACAATTTCAGAAGGGGAGCTTTCCATTACTCTACAGGTTCTTGATTCATTATGTGATTCAGTCCCTATCTCCGTGGAGAAGGACTTGGACTTTGTTAAGTAGAGAGCTTGGGACTCTCACTATAGCCATTCTTTACCAACAACCCTTTAATATTTCCAGACTCATCTTTCAAGGGTTGGTTTCAAATGCAGAGAAGCAAGTCAATCAAAGATTCATTATGTATCCACGTTTTCTACAGATCTTAATAAATAGAGCTCTACCAGAAATTCAAAGGACATGGCAGATTTTGAAGTTTCAAGATCCAAATATCTGCAAAAGAATGAAAGATGCTCAGAGTAAATTCATTGATAATGATGAATGGGATGTGCTTCCATGGTTGCTCGTACCAGCACTAGGGGCTATCAATGTACCAAGGACCCCAGGGAATAGTGATGATGAAGATAGTGATGGTGCAGATGACGATGACCAACATAATGATGGAGGAGATGGTCCGGAAGGGGAAATGAAATGTTGATTGGTAACGATAATGCTGCACAGAGGCGATTGGAGTGAATGTGCCTTTGATTGATCAAGTTGCTTATGAGGCAGAAACTGCGGATATGGAGGTCCATGAGAGGTTGAATGAACCCGTTGTGAATCCAATCTCACAGGCTACAGAGCAAGTGGATGATGATACGTTTGTAGAGAATGTTGTATCTATTGTTGCTGTCACCAACCATCAGATAACCCCTCCAGAATCACCACCACCTGAGACTTACCAAGATGACACAGATTCTGTGGAGCCGGATCATGCTACTGATGATATCCCCTCTTGACCAGCCAACACTGAACCTGCCTTATCTGACACTGAATCACCTGTTAACATTCTATACCCACACCACCTACATCTCCACTACAAGAGCCATTTCACTCCTCACCACCTCAACATTCCCAACCCATTCAAGATCCAACTACCACTGAACCTACCCCACCAACTCAACCAATCCCATCCTCTGAACCCGCTCCAGAGCCACTTCAAGAAACCCCACCATCAAGCCCTAATATTTATGACATTGTCTGTGAGAATGCAAGACTTGAGTTTGAGAACATAATGTTAAAAGAACATAAAATGCCATTTTGGCTGCAAGGAACTCGTCGTTGGAAGCTGCACTAAATGAAGCTTTATTGAAGATTCGAACCCTTGAGGGGCAGTCTGAGGTTGAGAAGACCTTAGATGCACCAAAACAGGGGGAGAAAACTGAAGGTGCAGAAGGCTTAAGTTTAATTGGTGAATTATATGAAAGTTCAGAAGAGGAGGATATGGAGATTGAACCATCAAATGCCTTAAACATGATCAATCAAGCATATGATGAGGGAGATTCAGAGGATGAGGGGGAGAATAAAGAAGAAAAAGAAACCGAAGAAGAAATTCAGAAAAGAAAAGCTAAGGGAAAGGGTATTGCACTTACTGATGATGATCTACACCCCGTGCCCCAACATACAGTTTAGTCTGATGATATTTTATACAAAGAGAATGTAGTTGATCCAGATGTGGATGAAGATGAATCTGTAAAGACAGCTATAAACTTAATGAATGAAGAGTTGGAGAATTTGGAGATGGAAGAGGAGGAGGAAATTCCTCAGGAAGTCATTGAAGCCTTAATAAACATGAAAGAAAAAGAGGCGGAAGATGAAAGAGGCAGATGATGCCTTTAAAGCTACAATTGAAGCTTTTAAGACAAACATGAATGAAGTTGAACAAGAATATACATAGACTGAAAAGCCAGTTATCACTGAGCCTGAAGAGCCAATAACCAATAAACCAGAAAATCAGTGACTGAATCTGAGAATCCTGAAAAATAACAAGAACTTGGCTTGGGACCAGTTATCCATGAAGAAGATGAAACCATTGAAGTTTCAGTAAGTACTATGGTTAAATTGGTCATAATGAAGGATATTACACTCATTCTGAATAACCCAGAGAGACATCATCCAGAGACAGTGATAGCAGCAAGAAATGCTTAACAAGACTTCATTAATTTGAGTAAAGAAGGAGAACCAAGAGTTGAAGAGCATGTTGAACCAAATGAGCCCATTATTCAAGAAATTACTGAAGAATCTGAAGAGACTCATATAGATGAACTTGTTATTGAAGAATCAGAGTCAGTGGATGATGAAATCATACTGGAAGAGTCAGAAGATGAAGTAACTCAATCAAGTACTCCCACTCTATCTCAATCATCGTTGAAGCGAAAGGACACAGCTGAATTTGAGACACCCAAACCAAAAAGGCAAAAATCCGTAAAGAAAATGGTGTACAAAATCAGATTGGAAAAGCTGGAAGAGAGAAGGAGGGCTCAATCTGAAAGAAATGAAGAACCAATGGTTGAGGCTCTCCATGATCTTGAAAAGACTGTTGATTTGAATGATGAGAATGAAGATGAGGAGGAGTTGAAGGAAGTTGAAAAAGAAAATGAATATAAAGATTATTTGATCAGTTTGGGATATGATCCATTATATCTTCAAAGACTATCTGAAGAAGAAATAACAAAGGAAGCTGAGGGTTGGAGAAAGACCAAAAGAGAACTGTTAATGAAGATTGGTCACAAACCTGCGTTTCTTAACTTGCAACCTTTTGATAAGATTGACAGACTCTACAAAAGAGCTCTTGTAAAGGATATCTCAGACTATGTGAAGAAGGTAGCAAAGAAGGCAAAGGATGAAAAGGTACTAAAAGTGTCTGACAGAAGAACTGAAAAGAAAACAAATGATGAAACTGAATATGAAATGATAAAAGCAAAGCATAACGACATACAGTTTCTTCAACTATATGGCTATAGTTATGAATCCTTGATTAAGCTCTCTCTTGAAGAACATAAAAGAAAAATTCAACTTGTGAAAGAATCTCACAAGGACAAGAAACGTCAGGAAACCTATGAAAGAGAACAAGAACTAAGGATGAGACTGGCAAAAGAAAGAGAAGAAGCTAAAAGGAAGGAAGACCATGTGAAGAAATGGTTTGAAGACCCTCAAAGGGTAGAAATATTAAAGAAGATTGTTATGGAAAAGGGAATAAGTGAAGAAAAATTCAACAACATGCCTCATGACCAACTAATAGACATATACAATCGAGAACAGAGGTTATATTTAGCAACACAGAAAAGACTAGAAGAAGAAAGACGAAAGATGGATGATATAGTGAGAGCAGAAATGATGAGTGCATTGCACAGGAAAGGAGTAAGCATGGGAAGACTAATCATTCAATCTGATGAAACATTGAAGAAATGGTATGAGGAAGAAGGGCTTGGTGCACAAAAGAAAGTCAGCAAGGAAGCACAAAGCCGGACTCCAAGGTCAGAGATTGTGAGGACTGAACCATCATGTGATGAAAATTTGCCCACACATCTCTTCTTTTAGACGATCAAAGACCTTGAGAGTCATTACTGAAGACAAGGAAGAACATCTTATCATCTTTAGGGATGATTTGAGAAATTTTACAAAGGAACAATTGACCAGGATGGCTGAATTAACCTTGTATGACCATCAAATTAGAAGTCAGTCATCTGGTCAGCAAAGAAATGATCTCTCAAAATTTATCAAAGAACAAGCAGAAAGGGGATTCCCATTTTTGCAGCAAAAGAAGAGAGAGATCAGAAGTCAGACAGAAAGGGATAAGAGGAACATGAGGATAAATGAAGTACACAAATCTGGGCTCTCCCTTTTTGACTTGAAGAAACAAAGAACACAAGCAAGTAGCTCTCACCATAAAAGGAAAACCTTTAAAGAGTGCTTGGCAACGAGAGAAAGTAATGCAGGAACCGAACTCAAGGGTGCAACAATTTGGAAGAATCACATACATAACATACAATCAACACGATGATTCAACTACCTTGAGAAATGAATCTGGGTTACCTATTGCGGTGATAAGACATGATGGAGATCTCAAATTCATGCATCCACAAGACTTACAAGATCTAATAAATGCCAGATTTTCAAGTGATGTCTCCGACTCCTCAGAGCTAGATATGCTCAAACAAAGGGTGGATTATGTCAAGAGACTAAAGGAAAGATCTGATACCAGAAGCAGAGGAAGAAGATAATAGAATGGAACTAATGGATGATGGATTTTATTTTTGTTTATCTTTGTCTTTTTGTTTAATTTGTAAAAACTTTAATTTGTAATGCCCATGAGACAGAATTCCTAATTATGTAATGAAATAACATGTTCTTGAATGATATATATTCTATGTCTGATACATGTGTAACTCTATGCAGGTATGTTTTGGTACATCTGAGCTTGTTCCAATCTAGGGGGAGATTGTTGGGTCAGATTTATGATAAGGAAGATTGGAATCTTTTCAACCTCCTTAGAAAAACGACTAAGTATGGACTTCGAGCAAGCCTAGATGATCGATCATGGTTTTACTACTTCGAGCAAGGTCTTCAGAACCTTAAATGGTTAATTCTTCTAAGTGTTAAGGCTTCGAGCAAGAGTATTCTTTTATCGAGCATAGATTGCCAACCGAGCAAACAGCTTGATCATACAAGTTTTAACCAAGTGTTACGAGCACATGATGATCAAGCACATGGGGACAAGCACGGATGCAATAAGAAGATGTCAAGTGATCAAAGCAAGGACTTCGAACACAGTTCAATTCTCAAGCAAGATTTACATCCGAGCATGATAAAGATTGCTGAATAAGAAAAGCTGAAGACATCAAGAAGAATGAGCTTGCTCGATGGATTGGTGCGAGCAAAGCATGGACTAGTCAAGAAGAATGAATTCTACTGGAAGGGAATATATTTACTAAAGATATTCTAAGTAAAGTATGCTCGAGGACAGTCAACGAGCATACCTAGCATAGTGAGTTTTCTCGAGCAAGATTGTTACCTTGCTCGAGGACTCAACACTTGTATTATTTTGTGTTTCATTTATGTAATGATTAGGAACTTTTAGAATGAATGTCAGGGTCTATAAATAGGGGTCAAAGGATACCTTTTAGCAGACAGATTTCCAGACGGAAAACAGGCTGGCACACACACTGAATACGAAAAACATTCTAAAGAATATTCCTTTTGTTTTTCCTGGTACAGCCGCCACCGTCACACAAAACCCTAGACATTCATTTCACCGTTTCATTAATGAATCATTTAATACAGTGAATCTTTGTCTTTGAATGAGCATTTATTGATTATCTATCATTGTTTTGTGTTTATTTATCTACACTCCTTCATTCCCACTCGTTGGATATCCTGATTCCGCCAGGATATTCAACAGGTCTTTGGGTATTTGACTCGGTGTGTTCTTGTCAACCTTTGCTAAGGTTTCACCCGATTCACAGTCCTGATAATGAACACAAATTAACAAATATAAAACCTTTAAGTAAATGACCTATCCAGATAATATTTGATAATTTTCTATTAATTATTAATATTAATACATAAATGAATATAAATAAACAGAAATAAACGAACGTTCATGAACATAAATGAACGAACGGAACATGTGATCATGTTCGTTCGTTTAATTAAACGAACACAAATTTCTTGTTCATGTTCGTTCGTTTATTAAATAAACGAACATAAACGAACTTCCTGCCGAACGGTTCACGATAGTTCGCCGAACGTTCGGTTCGTTTACAGGCCTATTCATTGTGATAGCAAAGATCAGGTTGTCCCATTTTTTTGTAATTAAAATCCTTAGGTAACGGTTAACTTTTTTTCATGAATATCACAAACGTAGATTATTATCATCACAATTAGTACCGATCATTAAAAATTCTTAGAACTAAAACTAAAACTTCATTTAGCAGATCTAACTAATATATTAAAGCAATACATGTTTTGCACATGTCATTCAAATATGTCATCCACATGGGATGCCAATTAATCAATTTCTATTTATATATATTCCACCTAATTAACTAATTTTTTAATTACCACTCCTTTAATTTAATACATTTTTATATTAAATAATATGACAATTAATGCATATATTATTATTTAATATTTATTAATTACCTCAAATAAACCAATTATGACTTTCTTAGAATTATATTATTAGCAATTTCTAAATATCTCAAGTTAGTTATTACCTAAGAAATAATAACTGGTTTCCATACTTTGGTCAATTTACTGAATTTTTTTACAGAGGTATTATGAGTTTATGGGTCAAAAGTGTATAATATAATATTAAAACAAGATGATTTTTCCACATGACATAATTCTAGGGCTCTATATAAGATGTAATGTAAATGTCATGTGAGCAGCTTCCTATTTTATCATCTCTTCTTCTAAACATAATATGGGATACGAACACTTTTAGTTATGTTATAACCCGTGACTCAGTTTTTTATTTTATTTAACTACCCGTGTATCACACGAGCTTTATCCTAGTTATGCTTAAAAGTAAAACTTTATTTTAAAGCCCACCTTGTGGCTAAGTGCTCTTATTAAATTGAACTTACGAAGCTTAATTGGACAGTTTTTCAGGCCCAAGCCCACTGATAGAATCCCGGATAAAGGGGAATTGGGGAGCGGGAAAAAGACGAGTGGGGGCTGATTTAGTGGAGTTATTTTGGTAACTGTAGGGGCTGATTTAGTGGAGTAGTTATTTTGGTAACTGTTTAATTAGAATTAGTATTAATAGTAGGTTTTCTTTCTTGTTTAGCATCGATGTTTTAATTATCAAAATTAGGGTTTGTTAACCTTGTAATCTAGAGATCACCCATCTCGAATCGGGCCACTATCAATTTCAATTTCAATAATCTAGTTCTTAATTTCGGTTCTTATTATTTGGTTCCATTGCCGGGAAATCTCAATCTTCACAACTTCAAATCCAGCCTTGAATTCCTATCTTCACAACTAAACTCTGAAACACAACGGCTCCTCAAACCCGCAGTACTTCACACCCAAACCAAACGAACCCTGACCCCGTGGCTGTCCAATTGGCAGCCATTGCAGCTTCCATGGAATCCTTGCAAACTGAAGTCACTGCTTTGAAAGTAGGCGACAAGAAGAAGGAGAAATTCAGCGCGGGGTCTAGCAGATTCGATGATGAAGATTCGTCGGGAAGTAGTCATCGCGTTACCACCCTTACAATAAAATTGGTTTTCCAACACTCAGTGATGGGGACCCTCGTGGGTGGGTACTCAAGGCTGAAAAATATTTTCGTTACTACAACATACCCAAGGGAGGATCTAGTTCATGCACTTCAAAAAAAATTTTGGTCCTGCAGAATTTCAAAACCCGAATGAACACCTCTGCAGTTTCAAACAAACCGGTAATGTCCAAGAGTACCGTCAAGAATTTTCAAAACGACCCTCCTGAGTAACCAATTGGCCAGAACATTGCCTCTTAGCAGTTTGTCTCAACGGTTTCAAAGAAGAACTCAAAACTGATGTCAGATTCATAAACCGAAAACCGTCTTCAAAGCCATGAGTTTAACTCTTGAATACGAATCTAAAATCAGTCATACTCGGACTAAAAAAGGGTCAATCTCGACTTCGAATTTAAAACCTCTGAATGCTGATAATAAACTATCTGATTTGGTTAAACCTACAACCGTAGACCAGCAGCAGTAACATCCCCGTGTCTATGACGCCGAAAAACAAGCACGATATACAAGAGGAGAATGCTGTAGGTGCGTCGACAAGTTTTCACCAGGTCACAGTTGCAAAACGGGCACCTTATTGTTAGAGATTACCGATGAGGGAGATGAGTAGAATCGAGAGGGAATACCCATTCCAGAACAGAAATATCCTCCCGAATTGGCTGAGATTAGCCTCAATGCACTATTTGGTCAGTCTCCTATACTAACCATGAAACTTCGCGGTGTGTTGGGCACGACTGAAGTTATGGTTCTAATAGATAGCGGATCTACACATAACTTCATATCAGGCGCATTGGTTAGAGAACTGAAAATCATCACTCAGTTGATCACTCCCTTTGGTGTTCAAATTGGAAATGGTGATATCATCTGATGCAGCCAGGTTTGTAACGATCTCTCACTGCAACTTTCTGACCTCCAAGTATCCCAAGATTTTTATCCTTGTAATAATTAAAATTTAGGGTTTGTTAACCTTGTAATCTGGAGATCACCCATCTCGAATCGGGTCACTATCCATTTCAATTTCAATAATCTAGTTCTTAATTTCGGTTCTTATCACCCATTTTGACGACCCAATTGAAGTCAAACTAAACAACAAAACGAACCCAATATACATACTACTCACTCTTACGATCATCCTACAGCGATCTTAAGAAAAGGAAAACAACTAGAAAATAAATTGTAAACAAATGAATTTATTCAATTATGGTTAATATATTTTACTTACACAGATTCGTCTCCATAGTTGGTATGATAACGCATGTCTCCATTTTCTCTCCCGAGCTTTGACTTTGGTAAAAATGGTTGTTTAGAAGACGTTTGCATTGACGGCTGATCTGGGCTGAGGTTAGGGTGGGTGTAGAAAGACATACCCGTGACTGCACCAAAGATACTGGTTGACCTCATGAGAAAACGTTATATGAACGTTTACTAGCCTAGGAACTAGTCGCAAAATCGATACGTTTACTCATGTTCATTCAATACGTTAAAGGATCGATACATTACATGGAGGATGAATACATTAAGGATCTAGAGTTAATCCGGCAAGGTAACGGTATACGAATAAGTTATGGCACAGATCTCTATGCACATTCACTATGGAAGGCCTATTTATAGGCAGTCCTCCTCATTCGTTAACATCACTAACGAATGAGGCTTCCCATAGCGAATGACCTCCCATTCGCTAAGCATCCTTAGCGAATGGGCATTACTTTAACGAATGAGCCTCCATTCATTACACAGTAGTAACGAATGAGCTCTTACATTAACAAAATGTCTAGTCTTTAACGAATGAGGCCCATTTGCTAAACATCCTTAGCGAATGTGCCTTTATACATTAAGTGTAAAGACTAAAATACCCCTATCCTATTCGAACAGCTGCGGACACCAAATCCGTGCACTTACAGACTCCCCCTTATCCGTAGCTGTCGAATGCTTTCCAATACTTTAGAATCCAATACTTTAGTCTTCAATACTTTAGCATCCAATACTTTAACGTCGAATACGTTAACCTTCAATACTTTAGCAACGAATACGTTAACGTCGAATACGTTAAAGTTGAATACGTTAACGTCGAATACGTTAAAGTCGAATACGTTAAAGTTCAATACTTTAACTGTGAATACTTTAACTGCATATCATCAGCCGTACAGCCAACCTCCTCCTTGACTGATAATTCTCGGGCTTGTGCCATCAGACAAAATATAACTCTTTGTAAGCAAACCAACAACATGTAACTACTCTTATCAGATCTCCCCCTCAAATTAGCATCTCCAAGTGATCATTCCGATCATCCAATTGACATATGATATGGTTCGATCAAACGAGTCAATCAGCAACAAATCCTCGGCTATCTGTCACACTGGTAACATAAAAATGTCTTTACGATTAACCTCGTCACACATCTTCATAAACAACCCAATCATACCACATCTTTCACATCGGTCTTCACTCTCTTGATAACGTCCATCCCAAAATATAACTCTTTGAAGCTCTTCGGCAACCAATACGCTTGGATGCACTACTGCTTTGGGCAAATAATTCAGAGTTCCAACCTTCGTTAATCAATCCCTAACGATCATATTCTTCAATCAGATGACAAGACTCGTATATTCCTCAATCAGATCAACCCATTCAAGAATTGTCGCCTTCAACAGAAGCAATCTGTCGAATACTCGTAGCCAACATTGTCAGGATCAAAGTCCCTCAAAAAGAAGTAATCGGACAGACACTCGTATCCCACATAATCAGGTTTCAATCTTGAACAAATCAATCCACGATCGAAGAACAATTGCAGTCTCGAACCCGGTCAAACATAGTTTTGCAATCACGAATTACCACCCGAATTGCAGTAATTTTTCAAGAAATCCTTGCAAACGTAGGAAGATACCAATCAAATAACCTCATTGAAATTTTTATCTCCCCCATTTCTTGACAAATTAGGCAAGGTCTTGAACAATTCTTCGAAAATCTTCAAGAAAATTCTCGTTAACTTAGTCGGTTACTCCCCCTCGGCCCCTCGATATGCGTGAAAAGTCGGCCGGAAAATATATCACCAAATTTTACGAGAAGAGTATCCAGCATATTCGGAATATCCCCGAAAAATTTCGTTTAAGAAAATTTTCCGAATATATATATATATATATATATATATATATATATATATATATATATATATATATATATATTAAGAATCTCATACGTTATCCTCTTCATTCATTATCCAGGTATCACATTCGTCTAGCATCCATCCTCATTCGTCACTTCTTGAACGAATGGTTCTCATTCGTGACCCTATAACGAATGACTTGTACTTTAAACTCACATTCATTACCCTTGAACGAATGGCTTATACGTTAAATCACATTCGTTAAATTCTTAGTGAATGTTTCATTAGCGAATGTCTCATACGTTAAATCCCTCACATTCGTATGAACAGTACATGAATATGATCTCATTTGCATGAATATTTAACGAATGGTCTCCTTATGAATGAAGCTCTTCACATTCGTTAACCCTTTAACAAATGAGCTCATTCGTTAGTCTCCCGTAACGAATGAGTTTTAAATTAACGAAAGAGCTGTTGGAGCAGTTACTGTAGCCCCCTCGCCGGAAAATACAGTTATACACATCGGAAAAACGGGTTCTATGCCGGAAAACTCAAATCTCCATCTAAACATCAAATTAACATCCCAGATTCATCATGAAGACTCGGATTTGCATATGGAACTTGAATTAACATTCAATTTTATCAATAAAACACCGATTCCTTGTTAATTTAGATCAACCAGAAGCTTTCTCAAACTTCATCAATGGCTGTCCATGGCAGATTTCGATCAAACGACCTATAAATCTTCCAAAATACCTTACGAACGATCGGATTTTGATGATTAACATGAATCATCAATCAATTCCATCATTCAATCCATGAATTGGTCCAATTCAGATCAAATTTTACATTATCATGACGAACACGAACGAACACGTATCACGAGCAACTTCCGGCTCTGATACCAATTGAAAAAAAGTTATAAAACGTTTACGAGCCTAGGAACTAGTCGCAAATCGATACTTTTACTTATGTTCATTTAATACGTTAAAGGATCGATATATTACATGGAGGATGAATACATTAAGGATCTAGAGTTAATCCGGCAAGGTAACGGTATACGAATAAGTTATGGCACAGATCTCTATGCACATTCACTATGGAAGGCCTATTTATAGGCAGTCCTCCTCATTCGTTAACATCACTAACGAATGAGGCTTCCCATAGCGAATGACCTCCCATTTGCTAAATATCCTTAACGAATGGGCATTACTTTAACGAATGAGCCTCCATTCGTTACACAGTAGTAACGAATGAGCTCTCACATTAACGAATATGTCTAGTCTTTAACAAATGAGGCCCATTCGCTAAACATCCTTAGCGAATGTGCCTTTATACATTAAGTGTAAAGACTAAACTACCCCTATCTTATTCGAACAGCTGCGGACACCAAATCCGTGCACTTACACCCCGGGTTAGAACCAAATAGAATAAAGCCTCCTAGAAAGATCACACATGTTTTAAACTGTCCTACAACAACATAAGTCGTTGTCAAAGTTTCCCTTTTAAATGTTAACATGAGAAAAGAATCATAATATTATTTAATCTTTAATTTAGATTCATTTAAGAAGGCAACTTTATTACCCGAGTGCAAGAGCACCGGACCACTGAAGCAAGAAACCTAGTATTACATGAGCCACGATTATAGAAGAATTATAGAAGCTCCAGTCGAATGAAAGGACACCAGGTGGATCGAGTGATGGCATCACTCGATCTAGGAAAAACACAGTGATGGGTGTAGTCTTCCACATTAGCCTTGTGTCAATTTTTAAATTATAAGTTTGACATAAAAAGTCAACACGAAGGGTTAAATACTTAAATATAATGATGACGAAATTAAGCAATATATGCCAATGCATTCTAGCTCTCCTGTTGTTGAAGGTTTGACCACTATATCTTATTGGTTGCACTCGGTATTATCCATGCAACTGCTATACACGCACCGAAAAAATGAAATTGTATATCGGTCACTGTAGCAACCGCAACACCAATCGACACTACAGTAAGTGCAACAACCTGAAACATTCAAATATTCACTAATAACAAATTACAAGTTTGGCTTTGACTATGTTTGACTTTGGTTTGACTTTTCAGGCCATGCGTGTTTCATAGTACCTGCAGTTAGTACACTTTGACCATGTTTGACTTTTTGGGGCATGAGTGTTTCACAGTACCTTTCGAAAAGTACACTTTGACTAGGTTTGACTTGTCGACCTGAGTGTTTCGTAGTACTTATCGAAAAGTACACTTTGACTATGTTGGCCCAAACTTGATCTTTGATAACAAAAGAATTGATATGATAATATGATGAACAAGATGATATGAACAACACTTTGATTCAAACTTGAACTTGTATTGAATAATTTAAACGTTTTGATGTTGCCCTATTTATAGATCACCAAAAGGTATGAATCTAGGGTTGCAACCTTTCAAACATCGTTCACATACTGACACATGTACATGGAAGTTACAAATTTCCATCTTGACACTTCTAAACCCTAGACTTTACAACATCTATAAAACATAACTAAACATAGTTTTGACTATTTACAATATGACCCCTATACTTATGATGATGCGTGATTAATACTACATTCACCCCCTTAATCACGATCATCTTCTTCAAGATCTGCATACAGCAACGTTGGTTCCTTGTCTTCATCTCGAACCAAATTCGCTTCCTATCTTTCTTCCAAGTTTGGACATTCATTCTGGTAATGCCCAAGTTCATTGCATTTGTAACACCTTACGTGGCTATTGTCCCGTTGCACTCTACTATCGCCTCGACTTCTTCCTGACATCCGAACTTTCCCTCGTCCATGTCCGAAGTCCTCCCTATTTGAGTTTCTACAACCGAAATGCTCACACTTATGGTGTTTACCCTTCCATTTCCGTTTGCCCCACTGAATAGTAACTTCCCAGACACTACAGACTAATTTTGACTTGTCGAGATGAGTGCTTCGTAGTGCCTTTTGGAAAGTACACTTTGACTATGATTGACTTTTTTTTTTACTTTTGGACATGAGTGTCTCATATTTACCTTCCAAAAAGATATTCTTTTGCGGTAGAGCATGAATTCAGCTAAAACAATAGCTGGAGTTACTGCAATCTTTGCCATCTGATAGAGACTGACACTAAAACAATATGTTTCAAGTCAGAAAAACTCAAAAATGAAAAGTCAACGCACATAATATTAACTACTAAGAACAATTTGACTTTACCTATTGAACTTCAAACTAACATTAGCGAGACTGGTAGAAAGGGACATGACTACACCGAGACCGAGCAATGAAGAAAATTTGGTTGACTTTGAAGAATGGGGTGGGGGAAGGATAGATAAAGCCTTTAGAAATATCATTATTAACCAGCTATAAATGTTGTGGATGAAAGTGAGGAAGATTGGATAATTGAACCCGACTTTGACAAGTACTTGAAAGATGAGTGGTTGAAAATGTAACATCTAACATTCTTACTAGAACAATGAAACCAATAAGTTAAATGTAAATTGTAAAGTGTAAACTTACCAATTTGTTCATCAAGATGATACTAATAGACGCGGCGGAGTTGAATGTAAGAGCTAGTGTGGGTCCTGGTGTTGATGGCGTAACTTGCTAAATAAGGAAGCCCGTAGTTCCTCCATTGCTCTTCCTATGTAACAATAGAAACTAACTAAAAGCTAATTTTAGATTTGTTACTAATTTTAATTGTTGGGTAGCGTTGATATGTGTAATTTAAGTTAAAAACATAAACATAAAGATGTGAATAATGTAGGTCACCAACTCAAAGTTAATATTCTAGTTGCAGCTACTTATATGATATAAATGCAAGATTATGCACATTGAGTAACAAAAGTTAGTGTTCCCATTTTGAAGTTGCAGATTAGTGTATGTTCCCACTTTCGAGCTGTTTGTTACTTGGATGGTTTGTTTTCGAGTTTATAAAAGAGTGCAATTAAAAAGACGAAGAATGTGAAATAAAACATTTTAAATTGGTTCATTAAGGGAATATCATATAAGTGAAGTAGATCAAGAATGAATTAAACCTGAAATTAACCATAAGTTCCTTAATTAATTGTTCAATATATACACCAGCATCCACATATATAAAGGAATTCATTTAATTTAATATAAATGAAAGAGATGAAGAATTTGAGTTACACTATTATAATCTAACATTAATATATTACTTGTTAAATCAAGAAATTGAGCTACAACCTAACATTATTATTATTATTATTATTATTATTATTATTATTATTATTAAATTGGAAAAGAATAAAAATTGCAAAATGAAAGAAAGGATATGGTGGCAAGGTAACCATATTAACTAACTGGGGTTGGGAGTGGGTGAGGAGTCCTTCGACACAATGAGGAATGGGAGAAGATTTTAAATATTCTTATTTCGATAAGAGGGAACTCCAAAAATGACTCATGGAAATTGTTGGGCTGAAGGTAGGAGAACAAAAATGAAGATTTAGATTTTTTGTTGTAATGAATTTCATCTTTCAAAAGTGAAAGAACAGCTACAATAGCATATATAGTTACAAAAGAAGTTAGGGGAAAGAAAGTAAGGATCGAGAATTAGGTACCTTTTTGACCAGCATCACTATCTTTGCGTTTGTGAATTTTTCTGACATCTAATTTTCTTTTTCTGGTGAAGAAGCTAAACATCGTGGAATTCAAAAACCAACCCTAGATGATCGAAATCACCGACAAAACGCTACTGATTCAGTGATTTGATTGATTGATTGAGTTTTGGAATTTTACTTGGCAGATATTCTATTCTACCTACCTTGACTACCAGTCACCGTTTATGGGGACTTTCTTAGTGTTTACTTTTGTCTTATTATTTGTTCAACATTGTGTAAATTGTATTTTTGGGTTCTGTTTTGGTCACCATATCTACCGATTTGACTATCTTTGCACTCAAGATAGTTTGTTAGCTTTAACCAAATTAATTTGAATAGTAAGTATCAGAGATTTCTTTTTTTACCATTTTAAAACTCTCTTTGCATTCGATAGTCATATAAGTGGTATGAGTGTCGCCTAACTAGAGTGTTCGACAAGAATCTCATATGAAGCCTAATTAGGTTCTATTTTTTTCTGTCAATCTGTAATCGTAGAAAACGATAACACAGAAAGAAAAGAAGAAATAAGACATAAAGAGAAAATTTATTATCTTAGAATGAAAAGTTACCTACAAGAAACAAAACAAACTATATATACATCAAACATGCACGCCGTATAGCATATTTGGCGCGTATGTTTCTAACATACTTATACGCTTACACCCCCCCCCCCCCCCATTCTCAAGGTGGAGGTTGAGAAAACCCAACTTGCGTAAAAGCGAATGAAAATGAGGCTCTGGTAAGTTTTTTGTAAAAATGTCAGCAAGCTGATCTTGCGTGTTTGTATGCACCATAGTCACTAAACCTTCCTGTAACTTTTCACGAACAAAATAACAATCTATTTTAATATGCTTAATCTTCTCATGAAAGACAGGATTCTTGGCAATATAGATAGCAGCCTGACTATCACATTTGAGTGTGACAGGAATAATGTTAGGAACATTGAACTCTGAGAGAACTCTTGTCAACCATGCAAGTTCAGCAGTCAAACGTCGAAGAGATCGGTACTCAGCTTCAGCTGAGTTCAAAGAAACAGTAGGTTACTTCTTAAATTTCCAAGAAATCAAAGAGCCCCCAAGCGAGACATAAAAACCACTAACTGATCGACGGGTATTAGAACAAGCAGCCCAATCTGAATTACAGAATGCCTGCAAAGAAAATGAAGGATTATTTGTCACACCCCCGACTTAGGGCCTAGGCGTGTGAATCATAAGTTGGTACATGTTTTGTAAATATATCAGAGTTTAAGGTTGTAAAGCGGAAGACTTGATTAAAATATTATTACATTTAAAAGACGAGAGTTAAACACCCGTTGGTTGGTACAAAAGTGTTTGGACAAAACCATAATTTACATTATTTTAATATTAAAACATCCACTTGAGCCATCAGATCGTCTAACGGCTATCCATCATCTCCAAACACCCTATTCTTCATTGCCTGTAAAACAATTATAAAAATACGTCAGCAACACATGCTGGTGAACACGCTGACACAAGACATTTAAATACTTAATTATCCCCTCGGGTATCTTATGACCCGGCTCATAGTGGCTTAGGAAATAACCAAGTCAAAATTTACTATTATAAACATCCAGTTATACTTGAAACCGCTCAGCGATACCGCAGCATCGAGGACTTAGCAACTACTAATATACACGAGATAATCTCCTCTCGGACATTACTTAGGTTCGGCTGAACATGGCGAAGGAATTAGCAAGTGTGGTGCGGTGTGCCCACCGTCTACCCACATATGTAAGGATCCAAACAAGCGAATACAATAGCCTGAGGGCCAGCGATTACCTTTGTTTATAAATTTTTAGGGATATATAATCCCATGTACACATTCAAAGACTTGTTTTATAAAAGTTATAAAAGTTGGGCGTATTCACCTTTCTTCTTGTTTTGTTTTTCTTTTCACTTGATTTGTATTGTCTTGTTACCTCGGACCTATAGTACGAAAATAACGTTTTATGAATACTAGATCAACGATCTAGCTTCAGACCTTCCGTTTGCATAACCTTTACCTTGACATTTATCTCTTTATAAAATATAAAGACCTCTAGTCCTTTCTTTTGTTAATCATTTATAAACTAGGTTTCTTCTTCATAAAGAAATGTATATTTCAAGTTTCTTTTATTACAAGAAATATTTATAGAAATTATTATGTATAATAGAGAAATAATATTTCATCTATAATCTCGACTAATGAAATCTATTTTCACTTTATTATATGATCAAGGTACGGGCTATATCTCCGACTAGGGTATAAGCCATTTATAATATAATAATCGGACCGGACCCCTACCTTGTATAGCTTGATATACGAAATGCCTAAGCTTTACTTGGCACTACGCCTACTTGACGGTGGAAAGTCGAGAGAGCAACTGGTAGAATTCTAGCACGCACTTCGAGGCCATAATTGTCGGGATATCGGTATGCTGGGGTCTTGGCATGATTATCAAGGTTGTGTGTGTGTTTTTTGAGGTGTGAGGGATGAATGAGAAACTTCCCCATGACTGGCCTATTTATAGGCAAAAAGAGGCAACTTCGCGTCACGAGAAGATGCAATAGGCTCGGTGAGTCGCCAAGTAGGCTTGCCACGTGTCACCTCGTGGTGACACGTGTCTCATGATGTGTCGCCATGTGTCGTTCAACAGTGATCTCGCCACTTCGCGTCGCGCGAAGATGCAAGACACGAATCCTTCACGTCGCGCGAAGGTGCAAAGTTTCAAATCTTTTTATTTTTAATCCCCGATCTTTTGGTAGCTTGTTACGTCTTGGTCTCATTTCCAACATACAAAAATACTAATGCGGCTCTCGGCAATGCGAGCGTGCGAAGTGAAAAGTGCGCCATCAAAGCGCCATATTGCGCCCGTCGCCCTTCACCCGAGCCCATGCCCGTGCGAGTCGGGTGCTTCGCACCCTCCGCTAGGACAAGGGAGAGTAGTTAGCCACATAAGAACATTATCATGGAAAGTTCCCTCCTTATAAAGTGTTTTCTTTTTCTTCCTTCCTCCTATGTGGGATGGATTTTTCGTTTTTTATTTCCTTAATATAAGCTACTTCCATTTCTTTATCTTATTTTACCCATTATTTTTACCATGAATATTTTTGATCCTTCATCTTTATTATTTGACAAAATTGGAACAAATTTTTGTGATGTTACATCCTCCCCACCTTAGAATGAATCTCGTCCTCGAGATTCGCTAGAACAGATGTGGGTATTTCTTCTCATCTCTGATTCTAACTCCTAAGTAAACTCGGGTCCTCTTTGAGAGTTCCATCATATCTTGACTAATTTTAGCATTCGACGTTTAAGTTGCTTAACTTGGAAATCTTCAACTTGTAGAGGTTGTTTTACAATTTTAGATTTTAGTTGATTTCGACATCTTTTAAGGGCATGGCTAAAGTTTCGTCAGCCAGACATTTACGTAAGTTAGGGACATGAAATACATCATGTATTCCTTTCATCTCCTCTGGCTAACGTAAGCAATAAGCAACAGTACCAATTCGCTCTAGTACTTCAAATGGTCCCACGAAACGTGGACTTAACTTTCCTTTCTTGCCGAATCGTACGACTCCTTTCCACGGTGATACTTTTAATAAGACCTTATCACCTACTTGAAATTCCAACGGCTTACGACGGACGTTTTCATAGCTCTTTTGTCGGTCTCTTGCCGTCTTGAGTCGTTCACGAATTTGTAACACTTTATCTGGCGTTTCTTGGACCATCTCGGGTCGAGATAATTGATTATCTCCGGTTTCAGGCCAACATATAGGCGTTCTACATTTTCGTCCATACAAAGCTTCAAATGGTGTGGCTTGAATACTTGTGTGATAACAATTGTTATACGAGAATTCCATCAGAGGCAGGTGATCATCCCAACATCCGCCTAAATCGATCACACAAGCTCGGAGCATGTCCTCAAGCGTTTGAATTGTTCTTTCGCTCTGCCCATCAGCTTAAGGATGATAAGCAGTGTTAAGATTCAACTGAGTTCCTAATGCTTTTTGGAAACTATTCCAGAAATGAGATGTAAATCTACTGTCTCGATCGGATATGATAGATAATGGCACACCATGCAATGATACAATTTTGTTCACGTAAATCCATGCTAATCTATCCATAGAATAAGACTCATTGATAGGTAAGAAATGAGCGGATTTAGTTAACCTATCGATGATGACCCAAATAGCATTGTCTTGTCGGGTAGTCTTAGGGATTTTCGTAATGAAATCCATTGTTATCATCTCCCATTTCGATACAGGAAGTTCAGGTTGTTAAAGCAAACCTGAAGGCCTTGACTTGTAAACAGGTTAAACACTTGGCAACATATAAAGCAATATCTCTCTTCATCCCATTCCACCAGTAGTTCAAGTTAAGATTTTGATACATTTTATCACTACCCGGGATACATCATGTACTTCAATTTATGAGCTTCAATCATGATCTTTTCACGTAAATCATGTAACATCCATATTTTGAGAATAATAAATAACATAAAGTTTTGTTAAATTGTGTGTCATTAGTTTGATCGTGTGATTGTGACTAGATTATATTGGGTTGGGCTTAGGAAAGGTTATGGGCCCTTGGGCCCATGGAACCTCTATATAAACCCCAAACTCCACTCCCTTTCTTTTCTTTCACAACACACACACACTCAAGAACACACACACACACATTTTCTCTCTACATTCCGGATCCAAATCCGTGCAAAAAGAAGAGCGAATCTTGGCTGTAAACACCATAAAACAACAAGAAACACCACCAAGATCCTCGGATCTATTCCGATCCGAACCCGAGACCAAAAAGGTGAGTTTTGGCCGACAAGGTTAAGTTTATAGGGTTGATTTCGACATGCAAACTTATAGAACGATAGATCGGGCTGTATAACGTAAGAAAAACGTAAACTTGGTGAGTTATAACCTCACGGGGGTGTTATAGGACAAAATGGTGATATCTGGACCTTGAAAACATGGGTATACAAAGTTGGTACGAACCAAAACCCATAAAAAGGTTAAAATCGGGCCCTAAGGAAGAGTCACTGAGGAAAATGGCTTTAAAATGGTATAAACGAGGAAAAGGAAAAGATTTCAGTTCGCACAGAAAGATTTCACGTCGCATGCCATGCGAAGCGAAATGGACCATGCGAAACGAAACTTCCATGCGAAGCGAAATTCTGTGCGAATTTCCATGCGATTCGATTTTCTGATGCATTTTTGATAAAGGGCTATTAATGAAAATAAAATTTTGCCAAGCTGACTTGACAGCTCGACCCTAGCCAGGGGCTCTGCCCCTTGGAGTGGCTGCCGCCCCTAGCCCCTCTATCAGGGGCACGGCCCTCGGTCCCCCCGTTAGTTGAGGGTTTCATTAACTTAAATGTGAGAGGTAGTAGTAACAGATAATTGATACTCGTAACTTGTTACATAGTTAGCCGAGCTCAGTTAAGGAAGGGAATTACGATAAACTCAGAGAGGAATCGTCTTCAGGTGAGTTCTAGCCCCATTTCGCTTGAAATGATTCGGGGCTGTGTGCATACTTGTAAGACTAGTAATACATATGTGTGTATGATTCATGTGAGTAATTGATGCTAGAATGAAAGAAAGTTGTAAGAACGTGTATGCGCCTAGTCTTTTAACTTAACATGATTGAAAGAGTCAAGTAAGAATGTAATACAAGAGTCAGGGTGACAGGCCCTTATAATACCTGGGCAAGAATATAGTGGCCGACTCTACGATATCGTGCAAGAGGTCGGGCGGCAGACCCTTATAATATCTGTGTGTAAGATCCCGAATCCCGGGAATCCTACAGTTGGTAATCACAACCACAAATTCACTAAAATTAAAAACCAAACGATTCTTTGTATTTAAAACAAGTTCAGAGTAAATAACAGCGGAAAAATTTAAGTATTAAAAATCCCAAAACACGAGTACAGGTGTCCAAAATCAATTGTAAATAAAATATTCGTTTTATTTGAAATCTTCATCTTATTAAAATCGTTTCAGAGTAGTAAACAGCGGAATAGATAACATCAAAATTCCCAAAACCCGGGAAAGTGACCAAAATCAAAATTTAAATACTTATGGTAATAATTTAAAAGAAACAGTTTGCGTTATTAATTCTTCGACTAGATGTGCCTTCAACCGTCCGAGTAGTCTTTAGCACGTCCAAGCGGAAATCTCTAATCCTCAACCTGAAAGTCAATCTAACATACACACAAAGTCAGCTTGAGCTGAGTGAGTTCAAGTTTTCATAAACAATAATTCATACTTTATTTCAAAGCTATAGTTATAAACAATAGAGAATGTATAAATAAAATAAATTATATAATTCACCAAGTAATACAATCATCGTCGAACACACGTACACGGGCCTCTCCACCACGAGTCAAGACTCGAGTAATATATTTGACCCGGACTCAGTAAGACCTAAGCATGTGACACGAGCCTCTCCACCACGAGTCAAACCCGAGTAATATATTTGACTCGGTCACAGCTTATACATCCAAGCACGAGATACGGGCCTCCTCACCCCGTGTCTTCCCCAAGTAATATATTTGACCCGTTCCCGGCTCATACATCCAAGCATGTGATACGGGCCTCTTCACCCCGGGTCTTCCTCAAGTAATATATTTGAGCCGATCACGGCTCAACATCAACGGGCCTCTTCACCACGGGATTTTAAAACCCATGTAATATATTTGACCCGCCAAAATGATGATCACGTCACACGGGCCTCTCCAACACGGGTACAACCCAAGTAATATATTTGACCCGGCCGTGAATCACCATGCACAAACACATCAATAAGCCTACATACATCATTCTTAGTCACGAGGAACTAAATATCATTACACAATCGTAGGCTATAAGGTAACACATCCTTATACGTACATACATACCTCCATATATACATACATATATATTCCTACATACATACATATATATATATATATATATATATATATATATCATCCCATACGGGAACTAAGTAGACAGGTCTACTCATATTCAATTACTACCAATTCTACTAACGTCCTCGAGTCTAGACCATCAATAGTGTATGTAACCTTAAGGACACAAGACCATGAACGAGTCTAAAATATCCTAAGACATATAAAATAATTCAAATATAGCTTTCAAAGTGCACCATCACGAGTGAGACCATCTAAAACTATTCAAATCATTGTAACGAGTAAAATAGTTTAAAATTGTATTTCGGTGTGTATGCTAGCCCAAAACGTAAAAGAGTAAAAAGGGCATCATGAACTCACCTGAATCAATCGAACACCTGCAACGAGCTAGGAAATCCCTAAGTGCACAATCACAAGCAAGGGCTTGTAAATTATACACAACGCGTTACTAAACTAGACTGTAAGAACACTCTAGCCTAATGGGCCGTTCAGGCCCAACACTCCGGCCCAATACCCAACAACTGGGCCCAAGGACCAATACTTTGGCCGAAGGCCCAACAACTTGGCCCAAGGCCCAACACTTGGCCCAAGGGCCAACAACTCGGCCCAAGGCCCAAAACTTGGCCCAAGGCCCAGCAACTTGGCCCAAGGCCCAAGGATAATCAAATCGGGTCGAATGCGCGTGAAATAAACCTTAAAACCATTTGTTAAACGAATCAGACCCGAATGGACCAAATTCCATTTTAAATATTTTCATTCACCAAGATTATGTCACCCGAGTTGATAGGGTTGACGGTTCCTTTTTACAACTCTTACTTTAACGTTTAAACGAAAATTCGCGTACCGCCGACTCGATTAACGAAGCACTAACCACGACAGCCCCGTGCATCAAAAATATAATTTTCCCACAGCCCTTAGACTCCCCTAGGGCCATGCAAACTGATTCGGTTGGTCATCCAACCGATTAACGCATCAAACTCAACAATTTACAATTCTACACCCGATAAACCCTAGTTTTCGAACTAAAATCAATTGACCGACCTAAACACCTCCATTGGCCAAGAAATTTTAGTATGTTGTAAGTGACATACCTAGGAAGTTGACGGAGCACGAACTTCAATTATAACAGCCCCGAAAGATGCGAGAAAGGGCAGCCACCGGTTAAGCCTAAACGAACTTATCGATCAATACGAATATAACATGCAGATTTTAGCATGCAAAGATGTATTTTATTACATAGGAAAACAATGGAATTAAATTATTAAGTTTTTACCAGTGTTGCATAAATATCTTAAGTTTATAAAACTATTTTTATTATATTTTTCTAGTGGACACAAAAATCATAAAAATTCTTCCAACACAGAAAGGTATGTGCAGCTATTTCAGCTGCGCAACAAAATAGTTTTATTTTTATAAAATTCATTACCCAGCCAAATTAAACGATTCCAATTGGTTTGGGTTCCTAACTTAAAATATTAATTTCAGAAGTGGAACCAACCAATTTAGACTTGTCGAAAAAAGGTTATGATGTCGGGAAGACGGACCAGAATCAGTCGTCCCGCATCAGGTTTGACACTCGATTTTATAAAATCATAAAAAGTATTCAAATCTCATCAAAAAATTACGTATTATACCTTCCTGGAAACTAGACTCAAAGTAGAACATCATGGAAACAAGAATCGATCAAAACCAATGGATTATTATCGAGTTACAGGCCCTACAATAAATGAGTACGAATCTGTCAGAATTTGTTATAATCAAAACTCAACCCTAACATGTTCAACAAAGGTTTTAATGGTGGAAAAGAGTTATATTATGATAGAACCGACCTTTAATTAGACTCGGGAGGGCCGGAGAGCTGCTGGAACTGCACGGAAATCGAGGAGAATCCCCGCTATGCTGCTGCCGAATCAGAATATGGGGGGGCGGCTTAGGGTTTTAGGTTATAAACATTTTACATCAAGGTCCTCCAACTTATAAATTGTGATGTCTTGGATCAAAGGTTAAACAAATAGGCTACAAGAAAGACAAAGTGGTCCCCGAGGAATGCCGGGTCAAACCCGATAAATATACAAACTCTACAACGTGTGTGTCGTTAAACAAAAATGCCGGGTGCTACATATTAATCTAACACTTTAAGTTATAAGAGGTGATGTCGCGAGCAAAAGGATGGATAAATGGACTTTTAAAACGTATTACAAGTCTCTAATTTAGAAAGACGAAACCTCGGATTTAAAAAAAAACATTTATAAACGATCGAGCCGATTAACGAAATTTACGGGCGTTACACTGTGCAAGAGGTTGGGTGGCAGACCCTCATAATATATGTACAAGAGGTTGGGTGGCAGACCCTTATAATATATGTGCAAGAATGTAAGAATAGTTGTATGCTATGTAAGAATGGTACCAAATAACATTTGTACGTAAATAATGGACGTGTAAGAATAATTCTAGAACTCACTTAGCGTAGCTGACTCTTAGTATGCACGCAGGTAAATAGGTTGAAGGAGCTGGCTTGAGGATGGCACGTGGCAGGGACTGGAAGACTAGTATCTTGGGAAGAAATGTTTTGAATTAGTATGTTATATTTTAAGAAAAGTTAATTTTTGTTAAGACAAGATTCGATGTTTTGTAATGTAATGCATGAAGTTTTAATTATTCCGCAAAAGTTTTAATTAACTCTGATCTTAGAACTGTGTTTATGATTAAATCCAATTCCAAAGTAGGGATCCCGGGAATGGGGCCTTACAAGTTGGTATCAGAGCAAATAAGCACCATATATGCTTAGACTCGAACGGAGAATGGGACTTAAATAAGAAAAGAAAGAAGATGCCAGTCCAAGAATACCATGTGTCTCACAAGAAAGCTTAGAAAGTAATCATCTTGTGTAAGTTGATCTTGATCTTGTGCATAGTAAAGAATGAGTAAGAAATTTAACTTAATAGCTAGATATAGAATTGCTTGTTTATGTGTGAAGATGTGAAACGTGTGATCGACTAACTATTATACGTAGAAACTAGCACAAGTGGACTCACAAAGGGAAGTGTGTAGGACACGGAGAGTACTGTGATAAGCTAATCACAACTGGCCACTGTTATTACCTGTTATCCTCACTATCCCTGTACTAAACAATTCTTGAAGTGATGACGTTTGTGTTTTCCTATAGAATGCGAATGGCTGGTGCTAAGAAGACTGTTGGACATAGAAGTCGCACGAGTCGCCGTGGTTGACCACGTGTTACCCAAATATCCCCCCCCCCCCTCGAAGAACCGATTATCGAGTCTGATGAAGACAGAAGCTTGACTGTGCGAGACGAAGGGTATTAGCTCGACCCTGCTATCCAAGCTGCCATCACTCAGGCAGTAGCTGCTGCAGTGCAGAATCTACCTCAAGAAAAGTCGAATGAGAGCCATCCAAGAACTGTTGAAAAGACTGGAGAGGGTAGTAAGTAGGGTGAAGAGACTGAGAAGGAGGCGTCAAGTGAAGATCGGTCGGCGATGGTTGAGGAGGGAAGGAAGAGCCGCGGTGTGTGTAACTACAAGTCGTTCAAGGGCTGTGACCGACCGAAGCTGACCGGTGTGGGTGACGCAATCGCAACTCTCCAACAGATAACTGCAATGGACAAGGTTATCTGAATTATTGAATGCCATCCTGACCAAGCCGTGGGTTACGCTACTTAGTCATTTGGGGAAGAAGCGATGTTCTGGTAGGAAACGGTTGAGCAAAGGAAGACCCCTGTCGAGATTAAGGCTATGAAGTGGGAAGATTTGAAAGAAATGGTCATGAAGAAATTCTTTGCAGATGCAGAAGTTGAAAGGGCTGAGATGAGGTTTTTAAACATGAAAGAAGGAAAGATGACACACCGTGAATATACCACCGAGTTTAACCGCATGTCAAGACTAGTGCCTGAAATAGTGAATACTGAAGCCAAGAGGATCAAGTGCTACTTGAGGGGACTACCACAAAACGTCCGCACCTTAGTCCGGGCTAGTTAACCTACCACTTTTGACTCTGCTGTCGAACTCGCAGAGATGGTTTACGATGACCTGGCTGTAGATGACGTGGTGGTGGTGGTGGAAGAGAAGAAAGAGAAGAAGTGGGTTGCTCCTACTAAGCGCCCAGGTACTCAGTTGTGGAACTCGAAGGAGAAGAAGCCGAAGGTGTGGGAAAGGAATCCGTGTAAGACTTGTGGAAAGATGCACGGGGGAGAGTGTAAGTGGTGTCAGGACCGTCAGTCAGGTGCAACCTTGGCAAAGGTTCGACAAGAACACACCGACTTGAGTACCCAAAGACCGATTGAATATCCCGGCGGAATCGGGATATCCAATGATTGAGAATGAAGGATTGTGAACAGATATCAAACACAAAACAGTAAATGATACTCAGTAAATGCTATTTCAGAGACAAAGATTCACTATATTTAATGATACATCAATGGAATAGTGAATGGAATGTCTAGGGTTTTGTGTGACGGCGGGGGCTATTGTACGATGAATAAAATGGAATGTTTTTCGTAATCAGTGCGTGCCAGCCTATGCCGTCTCCAAATACGTACCCTAAAGGTAACCTAGGACGTCTGTTTATAGACCCTGACATTCCTTCTAGAAGTCCTAGTCATTACATAATGAAAGACAAATCAAATACAAGTGTTACAGTCCTCGAGCAAGGTACATACCTTGCTCGACCAAACTTCCTATACTATGTGTGCTCGGTGAATGTCCTCGAGCAGACTTTACTTGGAATATATTCTCTTTCGAAGAATACATATTCCCTTTGAGTAAGCTTCATTCCTCTTGACTTGTTCAAGCTTTGCTCGAATAAGTCCATCGAGCAAGCTCATTCTTCTTGATGTCTTCAGCTTTTCTTATTCAGCAATCCTTAGCATGCTCGGATGTAAATCTTGCTCGGTAACTGAACTGTGCTCGAAGTCTTTGCTTTGATTCACGTGACATCCTCTTATTGCATCCATGCTCGTCCCCATGTGCTCGATCATCCTGTGCTCGTAACACTTGGCTAGAACTTGTATGATCAAGCTGTTCGCTCGATTGGCAATCCATGCTCGATAGAATATTACTCTTGCTCGTTGAAGTGTAGCTTGCTCGAAGCCTTTAACACTTAGAAGAATCAACCATTCAAGGTTCAGAACCTTGCTCGAAGTAGTAAAAACCATGCTCGATCGTCTGGGCTTGATCGAATTCCATACTTAGCCGTTTCTGAGGAGGTTGAGAAGATTTCAATCTTCCTTGTAGAAAATCCAACCCAACAATCTCCCTCTAGATTGGAACAAGCTCAGATGCACCAAAACATACCTGCATAGAGTTACACATATATCAGATTTCTAGATAAATCATTTAAGAGCATGTCATTTCATTACATAATCGGAATTCTGCCACATGGGCATTACAAACTAAAGTTTTTTTTTTACAACTCAAACAAAATATAAAGATAAACAGGAATAAAAATCAATCATTCATTAGCTCCATTCTGTTATCTTCTTTCTCTGTTCCTTGCTTCAGCTCTTTCTTTTAGTTTCTTCACATATGCAGCTCTTTGCTTCAGCATGTCAAGTTCTGAGGAGTCAGAGGCATCACTTGGGAATCTTGAATTAATTAAATCTTGTAGGTCTTGAGGATGCATATAATGCAGATCTCCATCCTCCCTTATGACTGCAATCGGTATCACAGACTCATTTCTCAAAGTGGTCCAATCATCATGTTGATTGTACGTTATGTATGTGATTCTTCCAAATTATTGTACTCTTGAGTTGGGTTCCTTCATCACTTCTCTCGTAGCCAAGCACTCTTTTAAGGTCTTCCTTTTCTGGTGAGAGCTGCTTGCTAGAGTTCTTTGTTTCTTTGACTTAGAGAAGGAAAGCTCAGAAATGTGTACTTTGCTGATTCTCTTCTTCCTCTTCTCTTTTTCTGCTTGGCTTCTGATCTCTCACTTCTTCTACTGTAGAAACGGGAATCCCTTTTCTGCTTGCTCTTTCAGAAACTTGGAGAGATCATTCCTCAGTTGACCAGATGGTTGATTTCTTACTTGATTGTCATATAGAGTCAGGTCAGCCATCTTGGTCAGTTGTTCTTTTGTAAAATTTCTTAAATCATCCCTAAAGATGATGAGATGTTCTTTCTTTTCTTCAGTTATAACCCTTAAGGTCTTCGATCTTCTGTCAAAATAGAGACGTGTGGGCAGATTCAAGTTTCTTGGCTGCACAGGCCTCACACTCTCTGACCTAGGGGTTCTGATTGAGCTCCCCATTTCAACTTTCTTTATTTTGTCAAGACCTTCTTCAACATACCATCTCTTGATCGTATCTTCTGTTTGCATCATTAGTCTTGACATTTTTACTCCCTTTTTGTGGAGGCCATACATCATTTCAGCATGAACTTCAGCTTCAGCCCTCTTTCTATCTTCTTGAAGTTTCCTTTGTGTTTCAAGATACATCCTCTGCTCTCTGTGATAGATTTCCATTAGTTCAGCAAGAGGCATGTTCTGAAACTGTTATTCTGATATCCCTTTATCTGTTACAATAGATTTTAACATTTCCATCCTTTAAGGGTCCTCAAACCACTTCTTAGCCTCTTGATCTTTCTTTTCTTTTTCTTCTTTTTCTTTCTGCATCATCATTTTCCGCTCCTGTTCTCTCTCATATTTCTCTTGACTCTTTTTGTCCTTGTGAGAGTCTTTCACAAGCTGAATTTTTTGTTTCAATTCTTCAGAAGAGAGATTTATCAAGAAGTTGTAGTTGTAGCCATACAGCTGAAGGAATTTTATATCATTGTGTTTTGCTTTCAAGGATTCATACTCTGTTTCATCCTTTGCCTTCTTCTCTGTTCTTTTCTTGCTGCTGTCAGATTCCTTTAATTCCTTTTCTTCCCTTTCCCTTTTCTTGGACACCTTCTTCACATAATCAGATATATCTTCCATAAGAGCCCTTTTGTATAGTCTGTCAATCTTATCAAATGGTTGCAAGTTAAGAAATGCAGGCTTGTGACCAGCCTTTATCAAAACTTCCCTTTTTCTTTTCCTTACTCTCCAACCCTCAGCTTCTTTTGTTGTAGCCTCTCTTGATAGCTTTTGGAGATAGAGTGGATCATAACCCAAACTGATAAGATACTCATTATCTTCATTTGCTTTCTCACTTTATTTTACACCTTCCTCATCCTTATTTTCAACATCCATATCAACCTCTTCAAGATCAGGGAGAGCTTCAATTATTGGTTCATCATTTCGTGTGGATTGAGCTCTCCTACTCTCTTCATGCTTGTCTAACCTTAATTTGTACACCATCTTCTTCATTGATTTCTGTCTTTTAGCTTTTGGTGTCTTAACTTCAGATGCAGCGTTTCTTTTCAAAGATGATTGAGTTGGATTGGATGTGTCAGGTTGCTCAATTTCAATTTATGGTTCTTCAATAATGATTTCCTCATCCACTGACTCAGATTTTTCAATACCAGATTCATCTACATGAGTCTTTTCAGATTCTTCAGTTACTTCTTGAAT
Source organism: Bidens hawaiensis (assembly GCF_021521415.1). Classification (NCBI taxonomy): domain Eukaryota; kingdom Viridiplantae; phylum Streptophyta; class Magnoliopsida; order Asterales; family Asteraceae; genus Bidens; species Bidens hawaiensis. Next base: position 196,022 of record NW_027495897.1, read on the forward strand.
GATAGGCTTATTTGGTTCCACATGCTCCTCAACTCTTGGTTCTCCTTCTTTGCTCAAATTTATGAAGTCTTGTTGAGCCTTCCTCGTTGCTGACACTATATCTGGGTGATGTCTTTCTGGGTTGTTCAAGATGTGTATGAGATCCTTCATTATTACCAGCTTGACCATTGTACTTGCTGATATTTCAATATTTTCATCTTCTTCATTTATGACAGGACCCAAACCAAGTTCATCTTCATTTATTTCAAGCTCTTCAGGCTCAGTGATCAAAGGCTCTGCATCTTTTTCTTGTTCATTCATTGCAGGCTCTTCAGCCACTTCAGGCTCAATAATCATAGGTTCTACAGCCTTGTCTTGTTCTTTTTCTTTTTTATCATTATTCAGACTTTCATTCAAGGCATCAATTGTAGTCTTGATTGCTGCATCAGCTTCCCTTAACCTCCTCTCATCTTCTTCCTCTTTGTCTTTCATGTTTATCAATGCTTCAATAACCTCTTGAGGAATATCCTCTTCTTCTTCAACCAGATTTTCTGACTCTTCATTCATGATCTCTATAACCTTTTTTACTGATTCAGCTTCAGCCATGTCTTTATCAATAACATCTTCCTTAAATAATAGATCATTAGACTGAACTGCATGCTTGGGTATAGGATGTAAGTCATCATCTGTGTGGGCAATCCCTTTACCCTTTTCTTTCCTTTTTAACTTTTCTTCTTCAGTCTCATCTTCTTCTCTTTCTCCCCCTCAACCTCTGACTCATCATCATAGACCTGATTTATCATGTTCAGTGCATCAAATGGTCCAACCTCCTCTTCAACATCAATATTCTCCCCCTGTTTTGGTGCATCTGAGGTCTTCTCAATCTCAGACTGCCCCTCAAGAGTTTGAATTTTCAATAATGCCTACTTTAGTGCAGCTTCCAGAGCCGAGTTCTTTTCAGCAAAAATGGCATTCTTTTCTCTTAGCATAATGTTCTCAAACTCCAGTTGAGTATTTTCACAAACAACATCATAAAGATTTGGGCTTGATGGTGGAGTTTCAATCCTTGGTTTTGAAGCAGGTTCAGAGAATGGGGTTGATTTAGGTAGTGGAGAAGTTTCAGGTACTGGTTGTTGTTGTAGAGTCTCAGGTGGTGGTGATTCTTGTTGAGTTACTTTTTCGATTGTTGTAGCAACTTCTGAGACAATCCCTGCTACAAAAGCATCATCATCTATAATAGGATCCACACCCGACACATCCATTTCCTCATTGATATATAATTCTGCATTATCTGCTTCATGAGCACCTTAATCAATTAGGGACACAGTCTTCTCAACCACCTCCTGTGCATCAGCAGCATTATCAACAACCATGTCATTTTCTCCATCGGCACCATCATCATTATCATTATCATCAGTACCACCATCATCATCATTAACATCTGCTTCATCTTCACTGTTTCCCGGAGTACTCGGCATATCAATGGCATCCAGTGCCAGAACAAGCAGCCATGGGAGAATATCCCAGTCAGTATTATCAACAAACTTACTTTTGGCATCTTTCATGCGTTTACAGATGTTTGGGTCTTGCAACCTCAAAATCTGACCTGTTCTTTGAATATCAGGTATAGCTCTGTTGATTAAGATTTGAAGAAACCTTGGATACATCAGAAAACATTGAGTAACATTCTTCTCTGCATTTGAGATCAGCCCTTGGAAAATAAGTCTTGAAATGTTGAAGGGTTGTCGATATAGTATGGCTACAGTAAGAGACCCAAGCTCTCTACTAAGCAAAGTCCAAGTCCCTCTCCGAGGAGATAGGGACTGAATTACATGATGAATCAAAAATCGGTAGACCAAAGGAAAGCTCCCCTTCTGAAATTGACCTTCCTTGACATCTCCTTGGTATCCCATGGTCTCGTGAAAGATACGCAGTAACCGTGGAACCGAGTACAACTGCGAAGCCCCAACGTTGTCATTCAAGTCCAAAGCGGCTCGAATGGACGCCTCTGTAATTTCAATATCATTGTTGAGCGCAGATGCTTCGATTCTCTGTCCGTTTACATCATTGACATGAGTTGCTGTCTGCCAGAAATCTGTAAGATGGTTCCTGTAGATAATGGGGTTCTCTGTCAGCGCCACTCGTAGATTTGAATTTCGAAGAAAGTTTATCATAACTTCTAGCTCCATATTTTCATCATTGAGCTCCAATTGAGCGCACATATTGTGCCTTTTTTCGAATTTAAGGGCCATTAGGTCTGCAGAAACAAAGAAATTGTCAGTACAAATGGTTGCAAAACTAATTTATGAGTATAGATAGTTGAGTAGTGGAGTATTCCAATAACTTGTTCCGTAGTAATATGCGTACCTGCAAGACAAGTAAACAGTTAGTCAATTTGTTCAATTGGAAACCCTAATTTCAAAATCGGTGCGACGATTATCGAACAACGATATCTTACCGAAGTCGAAACACGAGCAAGAATAATAGACCAGCGAGCAAGAGGGAGATAGCACGAGCAAGAGGGCTTTCGTTTAGGTTTAATTAGAGAGAAATGTGTGAAAATCTTACTAAGTCCCCTTTTTATACTTAATGATTGGGTGGTACAGTACCTTGGTTTGTCGTCTAGCACACGACAGTTGTCATTTATTTTCAAATTCACATGTACCTCTTTTTCTCGAGTATACATCCAAAATAAAAACTGGTTCCCCCTGTACACAAGGACATGGTACAATTCTTGCTCAAGTATACTTAGAAATATATCATGTCAATTCCCTATGCTCGAGATGCATTCCTGTGTGAACTTAGCTTTAGACATCTATAGCCCAATATGCTCGAAGTACAGTGTGCTCGAAAGCCTTTAATCAAACTAAATCTTTCCTAATCCCGTACACACAAATCTGGTACCCTAGTGTGCTCGAAAATTTCTTAGCAATAGATTCATCTCTCCTAATCTCAAAACTCACTAAGACATCTAGCACAGACCTTGCTCAAAACACTTAGATGTTTCCTATCATTCAGTTGTCGTGCTCGTAGACTTGAAATCATACTTACTCATGCAATCATGCTCGAATATACTTAGTAAAATAACAAAGTATATCTTCGTGCTCGTAGATCAAAGATAACAAAACACATCAAAAGCAAGCTCGAAGTACAGGCTAATTCTTAGAGCATACTCGAAAATACTTAGAACAAACACAGATAACATTGGTTAAGTCAATATCATTTGCCTAGAAGTTAAGACAAAGATTACACTCAAACTTTGCAATAATTAAGATTATAAGTTAATGAAATCATTCCGTTTGCTCAAGCTTGGGTTTGAGGTGAACAAGAGATCAAAATCCAATTCAAAAAGTTATTTCAATTCATTGGAAAGATCTCAACATGGGATCAGATTGTCCAATAACTGTCACACCACTTCATTTTCAGCTGTATTATGACTTAAGTCAGGCTGACACTAGGTGTATGCTCTTAGCATGATTCTCATAATGTTTTGTGATATTCTTAAGGTTCAATTAGTTGCTTGAGTTAGAATGGTCACATTTTAGACTTTAGTTGTTCCTTATCTCTTCTCAAAGCTTATTTAGCTTTCTCCAAATCACCCCGAATTGACTTCAACCCCCTGATGCGTTGGTTAAAAAAATTTTTATTTGTCCGAGCAGTTTAGTTTATAATAAAATACATAGATATCAGACCATAAGGTTGAACGTTGGACTTACAAGCCATCCGGACTTACATGCCTTACATTCAGAGTGTTTAGGAGTTATTTGAATGCCCCACTCCTGTAGTTCTCTTAGTGCCCCTTAAGGTCATGATATATTTATTTATCATTAATTATTTTGAAGCATATTTCTTTTTTTTTTTTTTGTCACTCTTTTTCCTTTGCTTCATTTTCTTTTGATAGACTTTCACACATATATATATATATATAGCTATTTTGTAGCTGCTCATAATTTGAGGACATGTTTATGTTAGACCAAAACATCAACAGGCTCGTGTATGATTGGATAATTGCCTTTCTGTCTATCATTCGGAGAGATGTGCAAGGAAACATACCTTAGTTTTCAAATGAATCACCACATCAAACTTAGCATGATTATAGTATTTGTATCACATAGGTCACTGCACTCATGAGAAGAAGCCACACAAATTGTCAGTTTACTGAGCATAAATCTTTTAAGCCTATAATCCAAGAGTTAGGAGATTAGACAATATACTATCATTTCCCATTTTTAGGTTGGATTCAATTTCCCAGAAATCAGTTTCTTGCTTCTTTGAAGCTGGGAACTTGGATAATATTATCATTTCTCTTAGTTATTGTCACCAAAAACAGTGTTGCTTAATCAAAAACTTTTACCATTTAAAAACCATTTTCTTTTGAAAATTCAATTGAAGAACAGTGATTTTAAAGATGGTGTTGTCATTTAAGCATTTGTAATTAAGCACACACTTTCACAGAATCAAAACACAAACTTTCAGATAGCATAGAAACAACAAAGTATCACTTAAGTCTATCGAGCATGCTCAGAACTTCATCGAGCATGCTCGAAAATCTATCGAGCAACCTTAGAAGTGAATCACTTCAATGATTGTGCTCGAGAGACTTAAACTTTGTGCTCGAGCAGTAATTTGCAAGGATTAAGAAAGTTATCCTGAACATATGTACATGCTCAACCACTGGTAATAACATTCATGCTCGAGTTACTTGAGAAAAACTTCCAAGTATGGATTGGTTGTGCTCTAAGAGCATTAAACACCCATCTTCCACAGAAGCATGCTCGAAACAATTGCAAAAGTTTCAAGACTGCATTCTATGCTAGAGCAGTTGAGCAATGACATCTGTGCTCGAATGACTTAGAATAGTCTTTCAGAAGCCTATGCTTGTGCTCGAAGAGCAATAAGCACATCATCAAGCACAGATTCATGCTCGAAGTACTTAGAATCATAAGAATTCATCATGCAAGCACAGATCAAAGTACTAACAGCTGTGATTAACTCAGTTAACAGAAATTCCACACAAGAACAGTCACAAACATGATTCATGCAATTCGAGTAAGCATTCAAACATAGCAATTTATCATGCAAACATTCAAAGTGAGTCACATTCACTTAAGCACACATCCTAAATCAGACTTCATCAACATTAATCATTCCTAGAAATTTTAACAGAAAATGGAATCTGGTTTTATCTAAAGGTTTAGTGAACAAATCAGCCAAATTTTCAGATGTATCTACCCTTTTCATTTCTATTAAGCCCTTTTCTTGACAATCTCTAATGAAATGATGCCTAATTTCAATATGCTTCGTCTTAGAATGTTGGACTGGATTTTTAACTATAAACATAGCAGCAGTGTTATCAATTAAAATAGGTGTGAGTAAGAAATTCATACCATAATCCAGCAGTTGGTTTTGAATCCACAGAACCTGTGCACAGCAGGCTGTTGCAGCAATGTACTCCGCTTCAGCAGTAGAGATTGACACTGTGGTTTGTCTCTTGCATTGCCATGACACGAGTCTGTTTCCAAGAAACTGACATCCTCCTGAAGTTGATTTTCGACTCATGTTGCAACCATCATAGTCACTGTCAGTATAAGCCATCAAATCAAAGGAAGGGTTCTTTGGATACCAAATTCCTAAGTCTGGTTTTCCTTTCAAGTATCTGAATATTCTTTTCACTGCTAGCGTATGTGACACCTTAGGGTTAGATTGAAATATTGCACAGACACACACAGCAAACATAATATCAGGCCTAGATGCTGTGAGATACATCAATGATCCTATCTTGGCCCTATATTCATGTTGGTCTACTGGCTCCCCCTTTTCATCAGGTACCATTTTCTCATGTGTGTCCATTGGTGTTGACACTATCTTGAAGTCTTGGCACTTGAACTTGGTGAGAATCTCTTGAACATATTTTGATTGATTGATGAAAATTCCATCTGTCTTCTGTTGCACTTGCAGTCCAAGGAAGAAATTCATTTCTCCCATTGAGCTCATTTTGTATTTGGACTTCATCACTTGCTCAAATTCTTTGCACATTTGTTCATTTGTTGAGCCAAAAATGATGTCATCCACATACACTTGCAGCAGTAGAAAATCTCTTCCTTTTCTTTTGTAAAACAAAGTCTTGTCAATGGCCCCTCTGCAGAAACCATGTTCTAACAAATGGTTAGACAGCTCATCATACCAGGCTCTTGGTGCCTGATGTAGTCCATAAAGTGCCTTACTGAGCTTGTAGACTTTGTTTGGATGAATTGGATCTTCAAATCCAGGAGGTTGAGTGACATAAACTTCTTCATCTATCTTTCCATTCAGAAATGCAGATTTTACATCAAGCTGATAGACTTTAATGTTCATTGATGCTGCATATGCTAGAAAAATCCTGATAGCCTCTAGTCTTGCAACATGAGCAAATACCTCTTCAAAGTCTACTCCTTCTTCTTGTAGGCACCCTAGAGCTACCAATCTAGCTTTGTTCTTAATCACTATCCCCCTTTCATCCTTCTTGTTTCTAAAGACCCATTTTGTACCAATTGCATACTTGCCTCTGGGCTTGTCCACCAAATCCCACACATGTAAGTCTCTAAACTGAGCTAATTCCTCCTGCATAGCTTCCACCCAGATGTTGTCCTTTAAAGCTTGATTGATATTCTTTGGTTCAACTTGGGATAGAAAACAGGCATACAGGCAGATATTTGCTCTTTCAGATGCACTTCTGGTAACTCTTTCATGTAGGTCTCCAATTATGGTCTCTGCAGGGTGATTTTTTTCAACAGAGGTAGTTTAAACAACTGGTGGTACAAACACTTATGCTTCTAGATTTGTCATGTTCATCTCAGCAGATTCATCTTCAGATCTGTCTTGATTTTCAGTAGAGGTTTGAACATGATTGAGTTCTGATGTAGATGCCTCATTTCCTCCTAGCTGCAATGAGTCAAACAGGGTCTGAAACCTATCTTCGAACTGATACATTTCTTCAGTCTGAGAAGGTTGTTGACTTTGGATGGGCTCACTTTCAATAACACTTGGACCTTCATTTGAGATTTCAACAGCAGCCTCTTGATCAACTCTCTCTACTGCAGCCTCTTGTCCAACTCTCTCTACTTCATCTTCTCCTTGGATGTTTCTTTCAAAGTTAAATCCATTTGCTTTAGGGAGCAACTAAGGTCCATAGTTTGTCCAGATCAACTTGTTTTGCTTTTTGTTTTTCTTCAAAGCTGGTTCTGTACATACTATCATCCATGTCTTCACTATAGATTTTAAATGATTTGATCATTTTCTCAAGATCAAATAGCCATTTTGGACCATCAGTATTGTTGAACTGGTTTTCATTGAAGATTATGTCAGATGATTCAATGACCACCATGTGCTCTTTCACATACACTCTATAAGCTTTTGAATGAGATGAATAGCCCACAAAGAAACATTCCAGTGATTTGGACTGGAATTTGTTCAAGTAGTCCTTTGTGTTCAAGAGTGAGCATTTACATCCAAAAGGCTTCAAGAACTTCACATAAGGCTTTCTCTGGTAGAGAATTTCATATGGAGTCTTGTTTTGAGCCTTGTTAAGTAGAACCCTGTTTTGCACATAACATGCAGTATTTATTGCTTCTGCCTAGAAGGTAACAGGAAGGTTGGCATCAGCAGTCATGGTTCTTGCAGCTTCAATTAACGTTCTATTTCACCTTTCTGCAACACCATTTTGTTCAGGGGTTCTAGGAGCACTATACTGCTGGAAAATACCCTTAGAAGTGCAGAATTCACTCATAGTGTCATTCTTGAATTCTGTCCCATTGTCACTTCTAATTACCTTCACTTTCCTGTCAAGTTGATTTTCCATCTTGAGTACACAGGATTTGATCAGGTTTGGGGTTTCATCCTTGTTGCCCATGAAAAATACCCAAGTGAATCTTGAAAAATCATCAATTATCACTAGGCAGTATCTCTTCTTTCCAATACTTGGAACACTCACTGGACCAAACAAGTCCATGTGAAGTAATTCCAAGACCTCATCTATTGTGTTTATCAGTTTGCTCTTGTGTGAGGATTTGTGTTGTTTTCCTTTTAGGCAAGATGTGCATTTTTCTTCTAGCTTGAACTCTCTTGTGGGAAGGCCAACAACATGTTCACCTTTCACTAGTTTGTTCATGTTCTTCAAATTTACATGACACATCTTCCTATGCCAAAGCACGGTTTCATTCTCAGTTCCTTTGATACAAAGCATGAACCACCTCTTGAAGTTGCAGTATTCATTCTCAGTTCATAGAGGTTGCCATTTCTTGGAGCCATCATCATAATCATTTCGGTTGGAATCACAAACTCTGGCTTCAAAATCAGGCAATGTTCATCATTGAAGGCAACCTTGTATCCCTTGTCACATACTTGAGAAATGCTCAGCAAATTGTACTGTAGTCCTTCAACATGTAGAACATTCTCAAAGGACACTTTGCCATTTGTGAGTGTTCCCTTTCCAACAATTTTTCCTCCATTTTCGTCACTCCCAAATGCAACTGGTCCCTCATATTTCTTCACATAATTAATCAATGCAGTCTTGTCACATGTCATGTGTCTTGAACATCTACTGTCCATATACCATAAATCATTGCTACTCATGGACTGATCCTGCACACACACAAAAGGAATCAGTTTGATTTTGAGTTACAAACTCTATCAGTTTGTATTTCAGAGATAGTGGAGGATGCATCAGAAGTTGGGATTGGAACAGGTTGAGGATCTTCATACACGACTTCATAATCCTCATCAGTGTCGGACTCTGATCCAGAGTACACAGCAGACACTTTAATGCTATTATCAACTTCCTCTATCACCTTTTCCTTCCATTCTTCTACTTCCTTCTTTGTCTTCCACTTGAATCCTCTTGATTCAAATCCTTGTTTTAACAGAAACATCTCATCACCATTCAGAACACCTGGTCTCCTCTTGGCTTTCTCTTCATTTGGTGACCTTCTGTTCTTGTCTGTTGTTGTCAGGATTTGGTCAGTTTCTTTGATCTTTATAATTGTTTTGAGCCTTTGTTCCAACATAGGTTGATGGTTCTTATCTTCAGATGGGTTTTTATTTCCATTCAAGTATCTCTCATAGATTTCTTTGTAGCTTTTCATGTCATAGCCACTAACCACATCTGGAATTTCAAAAATATCCTCAAGAATCCAGCAAGAGTTAGTGTGATGCCCATATGCATCACATTTCTTGCAGAATACTTTAGTAAAGCTTCCCAAATCTTCAAGAAGTTTCTTGTCTTTGATCTTGTCACTTGGTTTAGGGAAGTCAAATCCTAAAGATGTCTTTGGATTCAAAGTGTTGGAGAAATCTATCTTGATTGGCTTGCTGATATCAATTGCTTGTGGATATTTTTCTTTGACAAAAACAATTTTCTTCAGCTTGGATGGCATTCTTGAAGAACTTCCCTCTTGTTCTTTTTAATATCTTCTTCTTAGAGCATAATCCACATCACCAACATCCAATAATTCATGACTAGAAAAAACTGGGTAGATTGGTGGATGACTCTGATCATAAGAGGATTTAATTGGTTGTTCTATTTTCTTCTTGATGACTGGCTGTGGTTCTGTTCTCTTCTTGATGATTGGCTGTGGTCTAGCACATATATCAAATGGAACATGCTCTCTTCTCATTCTCTCGTGGTGCTTTCTTACCTGTGATGTCATAGGTGGCAGAAGAGGAATTTTGTCACTGTTCTTCTTATTTGTTCTTTTCTTTTTCTTCTGCTTTGATGACTTAGAGCTTCCACAACTACAATTGCTTTCTTCACTTGAGTATTCACTCCACTTCTTTTTCTCTCCTTAAAGCTGTTCATCAATCACAGTTTCTTGCTTATCAGTCTGTTTCATCACAAATTCTCCATCCTGATCTACAATCACATTATCATACTACTTGATAAATTCAGGCTTATCATCAAACACATTTTTGAACTGTTTGAGATACTCACTTCTGCTCTCTTTATCAACTTTTAATGGGTAACTGTCACAGAATGGTGGTGGTACCTTCTTGTACTTCTCTTCCTCTATCATTTTTTCAATATGACCAAGAATGTTTCCTGTAGAGACAAGGTTTTTCAAAAACTCCATTTCAATCAACAACTCTGCATTCTTGAGTTTTTCTTCAGCAAACATTATCTTTAGTCCTTCTATCTCAATTCTCATTCTGGATTGAGCTTGATATGATACCATACAATCATCCTCCAATCCCTTGATTTGACTTTCATATGTAGCCTCACTAGCCTCATACACATTCTGAAAGACATCCTTCCTTCCACATTCAGTTTTCCATTTTCCAACCTCCTGATTTAATTCATCAATTGTAGCAAGAAGATCAGAAATAGAAGTATCAGATTGTACCTGAGTGTTGGAAGATTCAGCCTTGTCATGAATTTTGGCCATAAATGCAACATTTGCTTTCTCCATATCTGCAGCATGATTACTCCAGTCAAACTCTCCATCCTGAGCCACCCTTGTAACAGCCACATTCCCTTGATCCTTTTGCTAGTTCACAACATTTTGAGATGGTCTGTTTTGATTTGTGTGAACCTGCATCTGATTATTTCTCATAGGTTGAAAGGTTTGTTGCTGGTTTCTATTTTGGTGTTGATATGGGTTCTAGTTGGGGATTTAAGTTCTTTGCTGGAAGTTTTGGTTTTGATTTTGGTAGAATTGAGTCTGGTTCAATTGGTTTCCAGCTTGTTTAGGCAAATTACACTCTCTTGCAAAGTGACCTGGTTGTTGACAGTTGTAGCAAATGGCCTTAGATTTATCAAATCCAATTCTCTCATTAGGTCCATTGAAACTTGTCCTACCAGTCCTGTTGTATAATCTTTTGCTTCTTACTGCCAACATGGCTGCCTGCCACTTGATATCCATATCTTCCAAGTCATCAGCATCAATTTGTTCAAGATCTTCCTGCACAATACTTGTATTGATGAGATTTTTGGCTACAAAGGCATGATATGAATCAGTGAACATTTAAAACAGGGTTTGATAATCTGTTTCATTGGCATTGTTGTTGTGTAGGAAAGCAGATTGTCCACCAGCAGCAGATGGAGCTTCATCCTCAATCAATTGGATGTTAAATCTTGACTGTCCACTGCAGGTTGAGCCTGTGTCTGATGGTTCTTCAATGATTGGTTGATGAGATTTGATTGTGAGGTTTCCCATCGGTGCTACTAGAGCATTGTTCATTTGAAAACTGGGTTTATCCTCCTTAATCATGTGATTCTCAATCATTTCATGCTCAGCAGCCTTAAGAAAGGCAATCACATCATCCAGTTTGAAGCTATGAAAACTTTCCTTTTCCTTGATAAACTTGCTTGCAGTGTACCATTCGCCAGATAGAGATGACAGAAGCTTCTTGTTAAGCTCAAATTCGGAAATCTGCAAATCAGTGGTCCTAATTTCATTTACAATGGTCATGAACCTTTATAACACTGACTTCAACCTTTCTCCTTCTTTAAACTTAAATCTGTCCAACTGCTGCTTCAGTCGGTCTTTCTTAATATCTCTCAATTCAGTGTTTCCTTCAAATATTTCAATCACTGGATCATACATATCCTTTGCGGTTTTATGATGATTTACAGTGGTTAAAATTTCCCATGAAAGCCCCAACTTCAGCATTAACAGTGCTTTATCATCCCACTTTTTCATTCTCAAATCGACCGCAGCGTTGTTGTTTGGTGCTGCTGAAGGAACATAGTTCCCTTCAGTGATAGCCATCCAAAGTTCCGGGTCGTTATAGTTTACTGCAGCTTCAAATAGCACTTTTCATTTTATGAAGTTCTCTTATCCAAGCAGCCTTGGAATCTTGTTGGTTGATACTTCCTGGTCTTCTATTTCACCAGATCTGAGTTTTTCAGCAGCAAAGCACAGTGAATCTTCAAGCTTCTTCACAAACCCTCAGTCCCGTGGTCTTCAGTGAGCTTACTCAAGCTCTGATACCACTTGTCAGGACCGTCAGTCGGGTGCAACCTTAGCAAAGGTTCGACAAGAACACACCGAGTTGAATACCCAAAGACCGATTGAATATCCCGGCGGAATCAGGATATCCAATGATTGAGAATGAAGGATTGTGAACAGATATCAAACACAAAACAGTAAATGATAATCAGTAAATGCTATTTCAGAGACAAATATTCACTATATTTAATGATACATCAATGGAATAGTGAATGGAATGTCTAGGGTTTTGTGTGACGGCGGCAGCTATTGTACGATGAACAAAATGGAATGTTTTTCGTAATCAGTGTGTGCCAGCCTATGCCGTCTCGAAATCCGTACCCTAAAGGTACCCTAGGACGTCTATTTATAGACCCTGACATTCCTTCTAGAAGTCCTAGTCATTACATAATGAAAGACAAATCAAATACAAGTGTTACAGTCCTCGAGCAAGGTACATACCTTGCTCGACCAAACTTCCTATACTATGTGTGCTCGGTGAATGTTCTCGAGTAGACTTTACTTGGAATATATTCTCTTTTGAAGAATACGTATTCCCTTTGAGTAAGCTTCATTCCTTTTGACTTGCTCAAGCTTTGCTCGAATAAGTCCATCGAGCAAGCTCATTCTTCTTGATGTCTTTAGCTTTTCTTATTCAGCAATCCTTAGCATGCTCGGATGTAAATCTTGCTCGGTAACTGAACTGTGCTCGAAGTCTTTGCTTTGATTCATGTGACATCCTCTTATTGCATCCATGCTCGTCCCCATGTGCTCGATCATCCTGTGCTCGTAACACTTGGCTAGAACTTGTATGATCAAGCTGTTTGCTCGATTGGCAATCCATGCTCGATAGAAGAATACTCTTTCTTGTTGAAGTGTAGCTTGCTCGAAACCTTTAATACTTAGAAGAATCAACCATTTAAGGTTCAGAACCTTGCTCGAAGTAGTAAAAACCATGCTCGATCGTCTGGGCTTGCTCAAATTCCATACTTAGCCGTTTCTAAGGAGGTTGAGAAGTTCCAAACTTCCTTGTAGAAAATCCAACCCAACAAGTGAGGAATAGGGACGAACACTTGCTACAAGTTTGGGAAGACAAGGCACTACTCTCGCGATTGTAATAGCGATCCTGTCTGTTACAAGTGTGGAAAGACTGGCCATATGGCGAAAGAGTGCACTGCAAATGAAGATGGAGGAAGCAGAAAGAAGGATGCTAAGCAGTCTAGGCCCAAGACCAGAGCCTACATGTTGACACAAAAGAAAACCAAGAAGATCCCTGATGTTGTGACAGGTACGTTCCTAGTAAACAGTGTTTCTGCTTCAGTGTTGTTTGATTCAGGTGCGACTAGGAGTTTCGTAGCTACCTGGTTTTGCAAAACAGCCTAGATGATTTGTTACCGTGTGCCTGAAACTTTTATGGTCGAAACCGCTAATGAGACCTCAGTTAAAATTATGAGAATGGTTAAGAATTGTAAGATAGAGTTGGAGGGACACGAGTTCCCTATTACCCTGTATGTGTTGACCTTAGGAGGATTCAATTTAGTATTGGGGATGGATTGATTGTCTGATAGTGTGCAAGAGTAGATTGATAAAACTGAAGTCTACGAACGGATTCGAAGCTCAGATAGTGTGCAATAGTAGATTGATAAAATTGAAGTCTACGGATGGTGATACAGTGACGGTTTATGGTGATAAAGAAAGCTCAAGGCTTAACTTCATTTCGATGATCAAAGCCGAAGGTTTGTTAAGGCGAGGGTGCAGCGCCTACCTAGCGTATGTTGTCAAAGCTACTGCCGAGATGAAAGAAGTGAAAGATGTTCTTGTAGTGTGTGACTATCCTGAAGTGTTCCCTGAGGACCTTCAGGGATTGCCACTGGAACGTGAGGTAGAGTTTCAGATAGAGTTAATACCAGGAGCACAGCCCGTCGTCAAAGCACCTTATCATTTGGCGTCGTCCGAGATGAAAGAATTGATGTCACAACTGCAAGAACTCCTCGATAAGGACTTTATAAGGCCGAGTGTTTCCTCGTGGGGCGCGCCGGTGTTATTCGTTAAGAAGAAGGATGGGAGCATGAGAATGTGCATCGACTACAGGGAGTTGAATAAGCTTACCATGAAGAATAGATATCCGTTGCCCCGGATTGATGACTTGTTCGATCAGTTACAAGGTGCAAGCTGGTTCTCGTTGATAGACCTCAGGTCGGGTTATCATCAGTTGAAGGTAAAAGAGGCAGACGTCCCTAAGACAGCTTTTCAGACGCGGTATGGACACTACGAGTTCCTTGTGATGTCTTTTGGTCTCACTAATGCTCCCGCAGCATTCATGGATATGATGAATAGGGTATGTCGGCCAGGTTATCATTTTCATTGACGATATGTTGATTTATTCGAAGAGCGAGACTGATCATGCTGAGCATCTGAGGGAAGTATTGGATGTTCTGAAGAAGGAGAAATTGTACGCTAAGTTCTCGAAGTGTGCATTTTGGCTGCTAGAGGTACAGTTTTTAGGTCACATAATCGATCCCGAGGGAATTACTGTGGACCCAGCTAAGATTGAAGCGATAAAGAATTGGAAGACTCCGCGAAACCCGACTGAGATACGTAGTTTCCTAGGGTTAGCTAGCTATTATAAGAGATTCATTCCGGGTTTCTCCAACATAGCCGCACCGTTGACCGACATGACCCGAAAGACTATAGTATTCAGCTGGGGTAAGCATCAAGAAGAAGCGTTCGAAGAATTGAAGAAAAGACTCACACAGGCTCCAATCCTTGTTCATCCCAATGGTGAAGAAGATTTGGTAGTCTGTACTGATGCTTCGTATCAAGGGTTAGGTTGCGTGTTGATTCAATGAGGGAAGGTCATAGCCTATGTGTCTAGGCAGTTGAAAGTTCACGAAAGCACATACCCAACGCACGACCTGGAGTTAGCAGCTGCATGCTCTCAAGATTTGGAGACATTATTTGTATGGTACTAAGTGTACCATTTATACCGATCATAAGAGTTTGAAATACTTCTTCAAGTAGAAAGAGCTAAATATGAGGCAGAGAAGGTGGTTAGAACTGATAAAGGATTATAACTGTGGCATCAAGTATTATCCTGGAAAGGCTAATGTAGTCACTGATGCCTTGAGCCGGAAGAACGTAGAAGTTATCACGACGGTCAAGTCGTATAAGTTGGTTATCAATTCAGATTTCTTCAAAGAAATCAGCAAGGTGCAGTCAGAGGTGTTGTTGGATAAAGGGTTGGTGAAGAAAGAAAGGATCTTCGGGCAGCAGAATGAGTTGATAGATAATACTCATGGTGTAAAGACCAGGTTTGAACGGATGTGGATTCCACGACATGGGAAACTTAGAGGTCGAATCCTACATGAGGACCATAAGTCCCATTACTCGATTCATCCAGGATCCACCAAGATGTATCAAGACATGAAGAAAGACTATTGGTGGCCGGGTATGAAAAATGAAGTAGTAGATTATGTCAGTAAGTGCTTAACTTGCTTGCAATTCAAAACATAGCACCAGAAACCGTATGGAAAGATACAACCTTTGGAGATACCCGAATGGAAATAGGAACATATCACCATGGACTTCATAACTAAGCTACCACATACAGCTAAGAATCATGATACCATATGGGTAATTGTGGACCGTTTGACGAAATGTGCTCATTTCCTGCTTATACGAGAGGCTATTTCGTCAGAAGCGCTAGCAAATTTGTTCGTCAAGGAAGTTGTGACAAAAAATGGGGTGCCGTTGTCGATCGTGTCCGATAGAGATACCCACTTTACTTCAAGATTTTGGAAGAAGTTCCACGAAGCCATGGGAACAAGACTGAACATCAGCACGGCGTATCATCCTCAAACAGATGGACAGTCTGAGCGGACTATCCAAACCCTTGAGGATATGCTACGTGCACGTGTATTAGACTTTGGAGGGAGCTGGGATGATCATTTGCACTTGGTAGAATTCTCGTACAAAAACAGTTACTATTCGAGTATTGGTATGCCGCTGTTCGAGATGTTATATGGAAGACGTTTCAGAACTCCTGTATGTTAGGGAGAGATTGGTAAGAAGGAGATTTGAAGTTTAGAAGTGGTGCAAGAAACCTCTTTAAAGTTTGATCAGATTAAGGGCAGGATGAAAGCTGCTCAAGATCGTCAGAAGTCATACGCCGATAAGCGGAGGTGGCAGATTGAGTTTAATGTTGGAGACCATGTGATGCTTAAAGTCTTGCCTTGGAAGGGGATTATTCGTTTCAGAAAAGAGGGAAGCTGAGTCCAAGATACATCGGACCATTCAGAATCTTAGATCGAATGGGAGAAGTGGCTTACAAGCTAGACCTACCTGAAGAGCTAGAAGGAATTCACTCTACCTTTCATGTATCTCACTTGAGAAAATGTCTCGTTGACGACACGTCCCATGTGCCACTGCTAGACATCGAGGTGGCCGAACAGTTGAACTATGTTGAGCAGCCGGTGGAGATAGTCAACCGTATGGAAAAGCAGCTTCGACGCAAGGTTATTCCCCAAGTGAAAGTGGTATGGAAGCACCGTAAGGGATCGGATGCTACTTGCGAAGTCAAAGAAGAGATGCGCAAGTTTTACCAGCATTTGATTAGTCGTAATAGTTAGGTTTAAGGGAAGAAACCTCTTTTAAGGAGGGTAGACTTGTAACATCTGTATTTTGAGAATAATATATAACATAAAGTTTTGTTAAATTGTGTGTCGTTAGTTTGATCGTGTGATAGTGATTAGATTATGTTGGGTTGGGCTTGGGAAAGGTTATGAGCCCAAGGGCCCATGGAACCAATATATAAACCCCAAACTCCACTCCTTTTCTTTTCTTTCACAACACACACACACACTCAAGAATACACACACACATTTTCTCTCTATATTCCAGATACAAATCCTGCAAAAGGAATAGCGAATCTTGGTTGTAAACACCATAAAACAACAAGAAACACCACCAAGATCCTCAGAGCTGTTCCGATCCGAACCCGAGACCAAAAAGGTGAGTTTTGGCTGACAAGGTTAAGTTTATGGGGTTGATTTCGGCATGCAAACTTATAGAACGATAGATCGGGTTGTATAACGTAAGAAAAACGTAAACTTGGTGAGTTATAACCTCACGGGGGTGTTATAAGACAAAAAGGTGATATCCGGACCTTGAAAACATGGGTATACAAAGTTGGTACGACCCAAAACCCATAAAAAGGGTAAAATCGGGCCCTAAGGAAGAGTCACGGAGGAAAATGGCTTTAAAATACTATAAATGAGGAAAAGGAAAAGATTTCAGTTCGCACAGAAAGATTTCGCGTCGCATGCCATGCGAAGCGAAATGGACCATGCGAAGTGAAACTTCCATGCGAAGCGAAACTTCCCATGCGAAGCGAAATTCCATGCGATTCGATTTTCTGATGCATTTTTGATAAAGGGCTATTAATGAAAATAAAATTTTTCCAAGCTGACCTGGCAGCTCGACCCTAGCCAGGGGCTCTGCCCCCTTGGAGGGGCTGCCACCCCTAGACCCCGCTACCAGGGGTGCTGCCACCGACCCCCGTTAGTTGAGGGTTTCATTAACTTAAATGTGAGAGGTAGTAGTAACAAATAATTGATACTCGTAACTTGTTACATAGTTAGCCGAGCTCAGTTAAGGAAGGGAATTACGAAAAACTCAGAGAGGAATCGTCTTCAGTTGAGTTCTAGCCCCTTTTCGCTTGAAACGATTTCAGGGCTATGTGCTTACTTGTAAGACTAGTAATACCTATGTGTGTATGATTAATGTTAGTAATTGATGCTAGAATGAATAAAGTTGTACGAACGTGTATACGCCTAGTCTGTTAACTTAACATGATTGAAAGAGTCAAGTAAGAATGTAATGCAAGAGTCAGGGTGACAGGCCCTTATAATACCTGGGCAAGAATAGAGTGGCCGACTCTACGATATCGTGCAAGAGGTCGGGCGGCAGACCCTTATAATATCTGTGCAAGAGGTTGGGTGGCAGACCCTTATAATATATGTGCAATAATGTAAGAATAGTTGTATGCTATGTAAGAATAATGTAAGAATGGTACCAAATAACATTTGTACATAAATAATGGATGTGTAAGAATAATTCTAGAACTCACTCAGCGTAGCTGACTCTTAGTATGCACACAGGTAAATAGGTTGAAGGAGCTGGCTTGAGGATGGCACGTGGCAGGGACTGGAGGACTGGTATCTTGGGAACAAATATTTGAATTATTATGTTATGTTTTAAGACAAGTTAACTTTTGTTAAGACAAGATTCAATGTTTTGTAATGTAATGCATGAAGTTTTAATTATTCAGTAAAACTTTTAATTAACTCTGATCTTAGAACTATGTTTATCAGTAAATCCAACTCAAAAGTAGGGCTCCCGGGAATAGGGCCTTACAGATCACCAACAATCGATACCCAGATTCTATTTCCGAGTCTTAGTATATCGTCATCTACTTTGACTAAAGAATCAATGGTGCCGTTACTTTTTTCTTCGGAGATATGATTTTCTGTCACACCCCGACTAGCACAATGCGGAAGCGTAAAACGGGAATGTAACAGAAACCTCTGGTATCAACACATTGTTTATAAAGAAACATTACAAACTAATTTACAATATATTACATTTCTTTGTTCTATCATTGTTTTACAGTCTATGTGGTACAAACAAAACTAGTTCGTTAACTAAACGCTCTTACTACTAACACCCTTCCTTCTATTCACATAGCATTAACCACACACTTCAGGCAAGTAACAGATCACCAAATTACTCCGATTTAGGTACACCTGAAAAGCAGTTTAAAACGGGTCAACTACTAGAGTTGGTGAGTTTCACGAGTTTCAAGAAAACAGTAATGAGTATTCACAAGTCAACACTTGTAATCATGAAATAAGTACGTATGTATATAAATGATGTATGTGATTTAATTATGCTAAGCTACAGTGAAGCCTGGACTGTTCGTGCTGCGTGCCTCCATTTCCCACGCTCAATCAACCACTGTGGCCCCTTTCCGCCCACAACATGCCCTGGTAGCTATGTCTAACACTACATAGCCTGTTTGTATAAATATGGTCATGTGCAAACGGCGCTATGTGACACGGCAACCAGGCCGATTCCGTTTGGGTTTGTCAAACCAATAGTACTATTCACAAGCCACCGGCTCGAAGTTAATCACTGTGATCGTGGGGACTTTCGTGTGTTAGCACTTAGATAATTCACATCAGTACATGTTTCAGGTATGTATATGTAATAAAACATGCTTTTCACCACAAAAGTTCATAAAACAGTTTAAAAGTGGGGTCATGAAACTCACAGTTTAGTAGATATTCAGTACTGTATCAGGTCGTGGTTTGTTTGGTCTGCTATCAGTAGTTCCTATAATCAATATTATAATAATATTAATATTTTAATATTATTATAATCTCAATACTAATCTGGGCTGTATAACTAATCTGGGTGTAGTTGGAACGCCCAGAAAGTGGCAATAGGCTTAGGTTGTGATGTTGTTCAATGTCTAATACTTAAAACCGAACTTGGCTCAGACTCCCGTTTTCCCAGCTGGGCCAAGTTGCTCGTTTACGCGTTGAGAAAGTAGTTATGGGAAAATAAGCTTGGGTAAATGTATTGGTTAATAAAACGATTAAGTTATAAAGAAAGATCACATACTGGGGTCCCGGATTAGTCACGAGGCCCATTTCCGTTTATACAATTTGATTTGAGAAGAAACGCACACAATCCACCCGGATTGTCCAGGTTTCTCATAGAAAAGTTCATTTTTACTTAATTAGCCCAAAAATATGATTTTTGAGCACTCTTGGTGTTTTGATATTCTCGCAGATTCACTAGTCGCGAACTTGTCGGTTTTTATAAAAACTGAATTTGTTTAATATTCAAATTAGTATAATTAATTAACCGTTAATCATTAAATTATGAAAATTTAACCACTTATCAATTAAAATATGTAGATTTTCATAAAAATATTTCTGGAATTTATTTACTGATTTATTAATTTATAAAAAATCATTTTATCAGCTATATTTCGCCTGAAAATCGTCCATTTACCCCAAAAAGTTTCCAAAAATTCCTGAATACTCAAATCATGTCCCAAAACAACTTGTATCAATTTCAGAATGTAAAAAGCTCATGCAATATTCTTTTCGGCCCAAATTCGGCTATAAAAATTCACAAGAACGCATATAAACAAAACACCTTTAAACTTCTCCAAATGATCCCAAAATTCATATGTGATCAAAATACATCAAATATGAGTTTCTAGAAAATTTTCATAATTTTGAAGTATTTTAGCTATTTTTCCCAAATAAACGTCCCAATTTGGTAATAAATTCACCAAATATTCTCGGATGGTTAAAAAATTACCAAATTTGAACAGGGACTTATTTACATGGTCCCTGATGTCCCTGAAAAATTTCAAGTCCTAAAAATATGCAAATCACAACCTTAACCTAAATAGCCCGTAAGCGAGTGTTTCGGCATTACCTTAGCGGGTTTGGCTCGTTTCCGACCTTTTAATCAAGTTTTCAGGTTCTTGTGCTTCTAAGAAAGCTAGGTACAACTCCTATATCACAAACCAAGCAATATTTTATCAACATAACAGCCCTTATGTTAGGGTTTCGGCTAGTGTACAAAAACGAACTTTTGAACCGTAAAAACGTCGTTTCAACCCTTTAATCTGTGTTTGTGGCCAAAAAAACTATCAAAACAGGTTCCTTACCATGTGTATGATCAAAACATGTTTATGGACCATTTTTAGGATTTTTACACTGTTAGAAATGATTTTTAGTAACCAAGACATGTTTTTATGATATTAAACAAGTTTAAACAAGTGTAAAAGTAGCTTATTTAAGTTGTTTACCTTAGGGTTTCTTGAGTTTTTTGGCTGGAGAAGAAGGTGTGTCCAGAATTTTCAAGAAATGATGTTAAAAATGGATTGAATCTAGTTTAAATGTGAAAGAATAACAAGCGGGGGGGGGGGGGGGGGGTGGCGGCTGCGGCCGGGATTCCTTATGGGCCCCCTATGGGCTGTTTTGGCCCAATGATCTGGTTTCTCCAGCCCAAACACGAAAAGCCCGGTCCAAATTTAGTTCGGGTTCGGTTTTTGGCGCGAAAAACTTATCGGGTGCGTTAAACAGCGCGAAAACGAGTGTTTTTCGGCTAGTTTTGTGTAAAATTATAAAAGCATACTATATGTTTGTAAAAATAAAAAATATTTTCACGGATCGCTTAAAACATTTCAAATAAGTTTTTGGTAAGTCTTTTTCGGCTTAACGGATGATACAATGCTTGGTTTGTAACTATCTTTTGCGTTTAAATCTATAGCGGGTAGTTAAACGAGCATGTTTTCGTTTAACTTGTTTGCTATCAAACTAAGACCATATTTCTAATATTTTAGCTTGTATAGATCGTATATCACTTATAGATGGCCCCCCGAGATATCTGGGTCATAACCCGACCCATTCGGTTAATCGTTCGTTTGTTACGCAAGAAGCGTTTATTTGCTTAATCGATAAATAAGTACTGAGGTGTACCTTGTTTTGGCTCAAATGTCACATTTTCTTCAATTGGTTGCTTCTGAGCCTTCTTGATTTGTTCAATTAAATCTACTTGTAGCTCTAATCTCAAAGCTCGAACTCTTTTGGGTTTCTCACGTTCTTTCCGGCTCAATGCGTCAGCTACCACATTTGCTTTTCCTTCATGATCGATGATTTGATAGTCGTAATCGTTTAAGGTTTCCATCCATCTTCTTTGAGGCATGTTAAGTTCTTTCTGATCAAAGATGTGCTTTAAACTCTTATGATCAGTGTACATGATAAAATTGACTCCATAAAGGTAGTGTCTCCATAACTTTAGGGAAAAAATTATGGCATCTAACTCCAGATCGTGAGTCGTATAATTCTTTTCGTGTACTTTCAATTGATGAGAAGAATAAGCTATTACTTTCTTTCTTTGCATTAGTACGCAACCCAAACCTGAATGAGATGCATCACAAAATACAACGAAATCCTCTGTACCTTCTGACAAGGCCCGTATAAGTGCATTTGTAAGCTTTTGTTTAAGTAATTCAAATGCTTCTTGTTGTTTGATTCCCCATTCTTTCAGGTTAATGAAGTTAGGGGAACTGCTATACGGGAGAAGTTTTCGATGAATCTTCTATAATATCCAGCCAAACCGAGGAAACTTCAGACCTCGGTTGGCGATCTAGGAATCTCCAATTTAGCTATTGCTTCAATCTTTCGGGGTCCATTTGAATTCCATTTGCATTGATAATGTGGCCAAGAAATTGTACTTCGTGCAACCAGAATTTGCATTTATAAAACTTAGCATACAATTTCTTATTTCGAAGTATCTCAAGTAATATCCTAAGATGGACCTTGTGATCTTCTTCTGATTTAGAATAAATAAGTATATCGTCAATGAATACGATTACAAATTTATCTAAATAAGGCTTACAAACTCTGTTCATTAAATCCATGAAAGCGGCTGGGGCATTAGTGAGTCCAAATGGCATTACGGTGAACTCATAATGTCCATACCTTGTCCGAAAAGCTATTTTCGAGATATATTCTTCTTGAACTTTCAACTGATTGTATCCAGAACGTAAATCTATTTTCGAAAAGAAACTGGCTCCTTGTAGTTGATCGAATAGGTCATCAATTCTAGGTAGCGGATATCGATTCTTAATAGGTACTTTGTTCAAGGATCTGTAATCGATACACCTTCTCATGGAACCATCTTTCTTTTTGATGAATAATATCGGCGCTCCCCAAGATGATGAGCTTGGTCGAATAAATCCTTTCTCTAACAACTCATCCAGTTGTTTCTTCAATTCCTTCATTTTCGTCGAAGCCAAACGATAGGGGGATTTGGCTATTGGAGCTGTTCCAGGCATTAAGTCTATTCTGAATTCGACTTCTCGATTGGGTAGAATTCCTGGGAGTTCATTAGGAAAAACGTCGGGAAATTCGGATACTATAGGTACGTCTTTGATTTCCTTCGGTTTTGATTCTTCCGTTACATAAGCCATAAATGTTGAACATCCTTGGTTTAAGCATTTGTTAGCTTTCATCATTGAGATTATGCTAACATGACCAGCGTCTTTGTCGCCCGTGATTTGAATTGTTCGCCTGTCAGGGGCTTGGAGTTCTATGGTTTTCTTATTGCAAATGATATGGGCATGGTTGTCGGATAACCAGTCCATACCTAGAACTATATCAAAGCCCGCTAATGTCATGGGCAGTAATTGTACAGGGATAACGAAGCCTGCCAACAAGATCTTTCCATTTTCTAAGGTTTCGGAAATTTTAACTATCTCACCATTGGCCGTCTCGACGTTTATAGTTTTATTCAATTTCCTTAAAGGTTAGTTTAATAGACTACGAAACTTAATATCTATAAAACTTTGATTTGCACCAGAATCAAATAAAACTCTCGCGTAAACGTTATTAACTAAGAACGTACCGGTAATGGTTTCCGGTATGTCTGCGGCCTTTTTGGTGTCGAGTACAAAGACTCGAGCATTCCCCTTCTTTCCATCATTCTTGGTGCCGCTCCCTCCAGTACCTCTAGTACCTCCACTACCAACGACATTCCTTTTTGGACATTCAAAGCTAAGATGTCCCATCTCTTTGCAGTTAAAGAAGTCATCTTGTTCTTCCAACAATCAGCAGCAGCATGCCCTGGCTTTTTGCATGTATCACAGATGGCAGGTGTAGATGTTGCAAACCGGCATCAACCCAATGCAACATCAAAGCGCCACATTGCGACCATCGCCCTTCACCCGAGCTCGTGCTCGAGCTCGTGCCCGAGCCCGTGCCCGTGCGCTTGCACGTCGGGTGCTTCGCACCCTCCTCTAGGACTAGGGAGAGTGGTTAGCCACATAAGAACATTATCATGGAAAGTTCCCTCCTTATAAAGTGTTTTCTTTTTCTTCCTTCCTCCTATGTGGGACGGAGTTTTCCTTTCTTATTTCCTTAACATAAGCTACTTCCATTTCTTTGTCTTATTTTACCCATTATGTTTACCATGAATATTTTTGATCCTTCATCTTTATTATTTGTCAAAATTGGACCAAATTTTTGTGATGTTACATTATTGTTGAAGAATAATCCTTGAGATAAAGTTCCTTTGACATTTGAGAGAGTGTGAAGCACGACATTCCTGTATCATAAAGGGTAATCAAGAACGAGTTCTTCATGAGCTTTGAGTTGTGAATGACGAGGCAATGAAGAGTTGGTGATAGAAAGATCAAAAGTATCAAATTCAGAAACCACGTCTTTAACAAACTTACGTTGACACATGATAACACCTTTTGTAGTGTAAAGAACTCCCATTCCCAAAAACCAATCGAGACTTCCCAGATCTTTGATTTTGAAAGATGAATCTAGGAAAGTCTTGAGTTCATTGATATCTTTCAAATTGTTCTCAGTAACTAAAATGTCATCGACATATACAGCAACATAAACCATTGATGATCCCATAGATTTTGAAAACAGTGAATGATCATTCTGAGAACCCACATAACCCCTTGACTTTAATACAGAAGACAATTTCCCATACCATTGTCGAGAAGCCTGTTTCAACCCATATAAGGATTTTTGAAGTTTAAGCACCTGATTATCAGGAAGTTGCATACCAGGTGGTGGCAACATATAGATATCCTCATCCAAATCCCTATGTAGAAAAACATTGTTAACATCGAGCTGAAAAAGAGGCTAACTTCATTTCGTAACAACAACTACAAAGCTTCAATGATAACAGGAGAAAAAGTTTCATCATAATCAATCCCCTCTTTTTGAGTATCACCTCTTACCACCAATCTTGCTTTACAACGCTCAACAGTCCCATTTGTGTTGTGTTTAACTTTAAACACCCATTTGCATTTGATAGTTTTCTTTCCAAGGGGAGAGCAACAACAGCCCAAGTATTAGTCTTTTCAAAAGCCTGAAACTCAGCTTTCATGGCATTTTGCAATTCAGGAATGCTGGCAGCTTCCTTATATGAAGTAGGCTCATGTAAATCAGAGATCGTTTGAGTGAAAGACTGACTGAAAGGAAGATGAGAAAAAAAAGCAAGAGATAGAAGATGAGCATGAATTAGTGACAATATGGAAACAATGATGAAAAGATTCAAAGTTATTACAAACATAGTCATTTAAATATGATGACAGAACAGAAATTCTCGAAGATCGTTGAACAGGTTAAGTAGGATCATTAGGAAGAGAATTAGGAACGGAAGATGGAGAATCAGGAACATAAGCATGAAGAGAATCAGGAACATGAGCATGAAGATGATCATCAAAAAATTGATTGATGAGATCAATAGATGGGAAAATGAAACTTTCTTTGGATTTGGTGATTGAAGGAAAGTTATAAATAGCATTGTTGAACCCATTCATAAGCTACACCACTTGTTTTTTCAAGCGCACATAGTTATAAATAGCATTGAACATGACTACATTTAACCCAGTCGGTCAGCCCTAATTATGCATTTCAGGGATTCTGTTTAACTATGTTGAACTTCCCTCTGATGCATAACCAATCTCATCGTATAAGCATATGAATTTGGTCCATCCCTATTTTAATCAAATGTTTCTAAACCCTGCATCTAAATTTCCTCTTTCTCGACAATGCTTTATAGTTTTCTATTCGGGGCGGGGGTGTCATTATGTGTGTATATTATTTTTTCATATGAAAAGGTTAAGTGGTAGTTTACTTTTACAATAATAAAAAAAGGTAAAAATGGACATTTTTAAAAGCAATGCCTAATAACAAAAATCAAAGTTATTGAAACCGGACAGGCTGGTCCGACTGAGATCCGGTCTACTGACCGGTCCAGTTCTGTGTAGTTCGCTCGGCACCCAGATAACCGGCAGGTCTGAACCGGTCCAACCGGAAAACCGGACCGGTTAATCCGGTTTCCTATGATTTTTTGTTTTGAAAAATCTTTTTTTCAGCCCTACCCATCATTTTTTTTTACCAAAAGTTGTTTGGCCGGTTCAGCCGATTAAACCAATCGCCTGTCCAGTTCGCTATTCAATCCGGTTATGAAAAAATTGATAAAAATCATTACTCATGAACAAATCATGTAAAACCAATAGAATTTTAAAAGTAACATAATCTATAACCAAGAATTAAAATGGAATTTTAAATTATAAAAGAAGCATAATCTATAATCACAATTATAGTCTTTGTGGCATATTCATATTGCGATTTTGGTCATTAAGTTTGAGATTTACAATTTTTTTTCCCATTGTTTACTCAAATGTAACATCAATGGTCTTTGACATAAACTGAAGTGAGGTTTATTTTTTAATTACCAATATTTTATTACTCTGTAAGAACATAACAAACAATTTGATTTAAATTCAATTAATTCCCACCCCACCCAACATATGGTAGCATAGGGTATTGAAATATAGAGGATATTCTCTATTTTAGGATCTGCAATCATTTATTATTATTCATTATTATTATTATTATTCCAGTTTCTTCATTTAGGCCGTATAATCAGCTCTAGTTTTATTCCTTCCATGTATTTGCTTTTCTTTTGTATTTAACTTGTTCTGTACATTAAGATTATGATGTATGAAAACAAATGAATTATTTGGACATCATATTTTTATATGGTATCAAAGCGGGTTTATAAATAAACCATAAACCTAATTGGCGACCATCACTATGGCCGACAATGAAACAAACAAAACATTGAACAAGTCCACCGGAGCTGCTTCGTTCAAGACATTTTATATCCCGTCGGTGCGATAACAACACCAGCCAACAACAAGATAAAGCTGAACCAAAAGATCAGAAACGTGAAAACCTGACTGAAGGGGAACCAAAGGCTGCTAATACCGGGAGTAATAAGAGGCCTACTTTAGGTAAAAGAGGTACTTGGGATGACGAATGGGCTGTGGACTCAGGTGCCACTGAACATATAACTCATGATGAAACAATCCTTCATAACAGGACCGTTTGTCCATATGAGTCACCGGTTATTATTCCCGATGGAAGTGCCATCCCTGTAAAGGGAAGAGGCGAATGCACTCTAGAAGGGGGGGCAAAACTAAAGGGGGTTCTCTATTCCCGAGTTTAATTGTAACCTCTTATCTGTTAGCCGATTAACTAATAACCTTCAATGCTCCATGACGTTTTTCCCAGACTTTTGTGTCATGCAAAAACTTCATACGAGGAGCTTGATAGGTGTGGGCAAATGCAAGAAAGGCCTGTACCGAATGAGATTGTTGAATGGTGGGAGAAGGGCTATGATGACTGACGGGAATGTCTGGCATAAGAGGTTGGGTCATGCTTTTGAAGATAAGCTTGCTGCAATTGATTTCCTTAGAAGTATATCTTTAAATAAACTTTGTGACTCTTGTTCGAAGGCCAAACATACTAGACTTCCTTTTTCAAATAGTCTTGTAAAGACAAATGCTTGTTTTGATTTGGTGCATTGTGATATTTGGGGAAAGTACCGCACCACGTCTTACTCAGGGGCAAGTTACTTCGTGACTATTGTAGATGATTATAGTAGGGCTACATGGGTGTTTCTCCTCAAGTTCAAACATGAAGCAAGTAAGTGTTTAAATTTTTTTTGCAATATGGTAAAAACTCAGTTTGAAAGACCTGTCAAGAGAATTAGATGTGATAATGGGGGGGGGGGGGGGGGTTCACATCCAATGATATGATAAATTTTTATAATGAGCGAGGGATTTTACTTGAAACCACTTGCCCTCACACACCCCAGCAAAATGGAGTTGTCGAGCGAAAGCACCGACACTTACTCGAAGTTGCTTGATCTCTAAGATTTGAAGCAAACTTACCTAAGAAATTTTGGGGTGAATGCATTTTGACAGCCACCCACATCATTAATCGATTGCCATCCAAAGTAATTGATGACAAAACCCCTTTTGAGTTGTTATTTAACCAAAAACCAGATTATGATAATATGAAGGTTTTTGGTTGTTTGACATACTACCGAAATACTAACACCAAAGGAGATAAATTCGAGGAAAGGGGGAGGCCGGGAGTGTTTTTAGGTTACCCCTAGGAACAAAAGGTTACAAAATCCTTGATATTAAAACCGGTAAAATAATAATTTCTAGGGATACTAAATTCTATGAAGAAAAATTCCCCTTCAAAAATGATGTTTTGATATATGAAGAAGTTGATGCTCTCAACCCACTAAATAAACCAATCTGTGATGAAAGTGAAAGTTCAAGCAAACCAACAGTTAATGAGCCCACCAAAATTAATGATCCAAATCAGCCCCATTTTGAACATATAGCCTTGGAGACTATTGAAACAAATGACATGAACCTGACCTCAACAAATGAAGATACAAGTCCACTTCTGCCACAAGAAACACTTGAAAATAATGAGTTTGGCCAAACCTTAAATAATACCAGCCCATTTCCGCTACAAGAAATAGTTGAGAATAATCAAGCCCAAATTCAAACTCTTGAGCCGACTAGAACCAAAAGAAATAAATCTCAACCAGCCCACTTGAATGAGTACCACGTAAAGCTTTCCCCATCGGTTGACCCTCACCAAGTCAAGACTCCTCAACGGTATATCCCTTGTCTAATTTTGTTTCATATCAAAAGTTTTCTACTTCACACAAAGCATTTTTAGCAGCCATCAGTTCTAATGATGAGCCAAGAAATTTTTATCAAGCTGTTAGGGATGAAAGATGGAAAGAAGCTATGAAGAAGGAGATACAGGCTCTTGAAGAAAATGGCACATGGACTCTAGTAGACTTACCAAATGGTAAGCGTGTCGTTGACTCAAAATGGGTTTATAAAATAAATATAAACCGAATGGAGAAGTGGAACGTTTCAAGGCCCGCCTCGTTGCAAAGGGGTTCACTCAAAGGGAGGGGGTAGACTATCACGATACCTTCGCTCCGGTTGCTAAATTGGTGATGGCTAGAACACTTTTAGCCGTGGCCATCAAGAAAACTGGATCATTAATCAGCTCGATGTCAATAACGCTTTCTTGCATGGAGACCTAAACGAAGAAGTTTACATGAAACTTCCACAAGGTTTCGCCAAGGAGGCGATATGAGAGTTTGCAAGTTGAATAAATCCCTTTATGGCCTAAAACAAGCCTCTCATAATTGGTTCCAAAAGTTCACCTATTCTCTCCTCGAACTTGGCTTCAACCAGTGCAAGGCAGATTATTCACTTTTCATTTTTAAGCAAGATAAGTGCTTTGTGGAAGCCCTAATTTATGTGGACGACGTCATCATGGTAGGAAATGATGTGAAGAAGATACAACAGACAAAAAATGAACTTGACAAGCGATTTAGCATCAAAGACTTGGGTATCCTAAAGTACTTCCTTGGCATAGAAGTTGCCCGTACGACAGAAGGTCTCGTCCTAAGCCAGAGAAAATATATCCTAGACATCCTTAAAGATTGTGGGTTACATGGATGCAAACCAAGTCCCTTTCCTTTTGAACAAAATCTAAAGTTGGATAAAAGAAGCGAAGAACCCAAAACTGATGCTAATTGGTATCGCCGCTTGGTAGGGAGACTCCTTTATCTACAAGCCACCCGACCCGACATTACCTATTCTGTGAATGTGCTTAGTCAATTTGTAGGCGACCCGAGACAAAGTCATATGGACGCAGCACATAGAGTGTTACGCTATCTGAAGGGTACAGCCGGACAAGGCATTCTTTTGCCTTGGGATGGTGGATGCAATCTCACCACATATTGCG
This sequence comes from Bidens hawaiensis, assembly GCF_021521415.1. Lineage (NCBI taxonomy): Eukaryota > Viridiplantae > Streptophyta > Magnoliopsida > Asterales > Asteraceae > Bidens > Bidens hawaiensis. Next base: position 225,714 of record NW_027495897.1, read on the forward strand.
ACTCTGATTGGCTTGGTTGCCCTTTTACCAGGAGGTCTAGAACTGGATATCTTCTTCTCCTTGGAGGAGCGCCTGTTTCTTGGAAAACAAAAAAACAATCTGTAGTATCACGTTCATCTGCCGAAGCAGAGTACAGGTCAATGGCCTCCACAGTTAGTGAGATTTTGTGGATGAGATGGCTCCTCAAGGAGCTAGATGTCATCTTGAATGAACCGACCCCTTTATTTTGTGATAACCAAGCGGCTAGACACATTGCTAATAATCCTGTTTTTCATGAACGAACCAAACACGTAGAAATAGATTGTTACTTTGTTCGTGAAAGAATTGAGTCTAAAGAAGTTCAACCCTTAAGTATTGACACCAGAATGCAAATTGCAGATCTACTCACAAAGGGATTGGGCACTCAGCAACTTCGTTTCTTGCTAGACAAGTTGGGCATTAGAAACCTACATGCTCCAACTTGAGGGGGTGTATTGAAATATAGAAGATATTCTCTATTTTAGGATATGCTATCATTTATTATTATTATTCCAGTTCCTTCATTTACGCCGTATAATCAGCTCTAGTTTTATTCCTTCCATGTATCTGTTTTCTTTTGTATTTAACTTGTGCTGTACATTAAGATTATGATGTACGAAAACAAATGAATTATTTGGCCATCATATTTGTATATAGGGTGATTCGGCATAAGATCTAAATATCTTCATGACAAAGATAATCGTGGTTCTTAGTTCCCAAAAGTTATTTATACATATAAATTGGTTTAGCATCACACGTGCAACACATATATAGGTCTTGATTGGTCATAAAATCAAACATAGAATGAAGTACCAAAATATAAGAGATTCAAGGAGACATGGAGAGGGGTGAGATCTTGTATAAGAAAAAGAATAAATATCAATGTACAAGAAATTATATAAATAAAATAGCATATCATAAAGAAGAATGAAGATTCATAAAAGAAAGGAAGATCATCCATTTTTCAATATACATCATTAACGACATGATGATTTACACATTGGGCTAAATCAGTTTTATGTAGTGGTTTTTTCGTTGCACTTACTTTGTTCCAAGCTAAACTTAGTTCCGATCCAAATTAATTGTTGTTTCCACCCTGTTAGTCCTTAGATGTATTAGATATGTTCAATGGTTGAGCTATTATGGAGCTTCATAGTATTGACTATCATGCTATTATCACACATTATCATGCCCGTGTACCGTGTTTGTATATAGAGATGATTTTTTAAAGGAGATCCTAATATTTCAATCATTTTATTTATTTGTTTTATTCGAGTTATTCTTATCTTCTAAAGCTCCTATCATTCGATGGGTGATAACATTAGCACTACATATATGGTTATCCATCCAGTGTGCTTCATCAGCGCATGAAACAACTCGAAATTGGCTTACATTTCACCTATGATATTCGAGTTATTCTTATGTTCTAAAGGTCCTCTCACACTATGAGTGATAACATTAACGCTAAATATTTGGTTATCAATCTAGTGTTTCATCTGCGCACGAACATCTCGAAATTAACTTACATTTCACCCATGATATGTTACTCCCACAAACACTAAGAGTTTGATATGTTTCAACTACTTTCCAACTTTCTAATTTCCTGATCAAAGGGTTGTCTTTCGCTCAGTTTGACACTCTTAAGTCTAAGCTTCATGTCGTTTGATCGTTTAGCCCGTGGAGCTTCAAATTCCACATTTCCACACTTGTGACATTAGTGCTTTAGACTCCATATTTCAGATTATATTCAAGTAACATGGATGTTGTTTTCGTTAGAAAATATCTATACAAAATACACCCTCTTTATGTTATATTTTATTATGTATAAATTAATGTGGAGTAAAATACCTTTTTCTATTTATACCTCAGGATTTCTCTTTGGTTTCAAATCTTCTTCTTTCACAACCGTAGGCAAATTAGATGCGTACACCGGGTCAAATCGATTGTTCGTGAGTTACTCTGGACCACAATTATAAAAACATAAATCTAGCGATCCTTAAACGATCTCAAACCTAAACTGAAATTTATCAAATAAAAGAGATGAAACCCGAGCTTTGCATACTAAACAAACATATACTTTTGGGATTGGTTTTTAAGAATATCAAGTTTCACCCGTTGGATGATAGCACTCCTAACTTTCACTATGGTACCCGCCACTCTTAACTTTGACCTTATTTGTTTATGTCACTCCCGAACTTACCAAACACTAACTCCGTTAATTTTCTTGCTGACGTGGCATTTTTACACATATGGCATGCTTATTTCAAAATTAAATACCTCTTAAAAGAAACTAATTCCATGCAATATGCCATCCGTCGCCCACCTCCACCACCTATGGCCGGCCACCACCACTCCACCAACCACCTCCGAACTCCATCACCACTATTCAAATGTAATTCCTTCCATTCAATTTTCAATATTTAAATGTAATTATTGCTTCTTAAATTCAAGGCATCTTTCTTTGATATAACACCTCACTATCAAGTTTCTTCAACACACCCCATCATCAACCACCGCCAATTTCAATTCTACTTGCAGGTCTGTAATTTGTGTGCTCGCAGATTTTAATTCGTGTACCTGCATGGATGGTTACAAAAGTCGCTAGGCGAACCCTAGGCGGCCGACTGGGAAGTTGGGTGTACTCGGAGTACTCGGGGAGTACTCGGAGAGTATTCAGATATGGTAAATATAATGAAAATTAATTTTTTAATATTATATTGATGTCAAATATCGTTAGTTTACTAATATTTATAACAAAATATGTGAATATTAATATAAATAAGATAAATATATTTTTAAATAATAACATATTTTAAAATTTGCTAATCATTAATTAAAAAAATTATATTTGTTCTTTAATATTATAGAAATACGAATTATGTTTTATTTTTAAGTCAAAATCGTCATAAGTTCACCGACTATATATGATTCTGACTGAGGTTGACCACATTTGAATGATTCTTAGTAACTAAGCGGGGTGATAGAAACTTTCCTCGGCCACATACCTTGTAGCGAGTACTCGGAGAGTACTCGGCCTTGTAAACCTGCTTTTACAACATTGCCTGCAGGCAGTTTAAAAGGCCAGCTGTGGTGGAGGTTGTTAGTGGTGGAGGCTGGTGTTGGTGATGAAGCTGGTAGTGAAATTAGGATTCAAATTATGTGGTATGCGAAACTAGGGATTGAACTTAGGTATTGCAGGTTGTGGTGGAGGCCGGTGGTGGTTGGTGGAGGTGGTAGTGGAGGTAGGTGGTGGTCGGCCATAGGTGGTGATATATATATGGAATTAGTTTCTTTTAAAAGGTATTTGATTTCCACATAAGCATGACACGTGTGTTAAAAAAATGCAACGCCAGCAAGAAAACTAACGAAGTTAGGGTCCGTTAAGTTCGGGAGTACCAGAAACAAATACTGTCAAAGTTGGTGAGTACCAAAGTGAAAGATGGAGACGTAAGATTATTGAAAACCAATATGTCTATAGTTATTATATAAGTAAAACTAGGTTAGAACCTGTGCAACACACGGTTTATGTTTAAAAAAAAAAAGAAACGTAAAACAATTTTCTTATTTTGATAATATGAAAACGAAAATAAGAAACTTTAATATTGCAAGGCATAACAATTAATCATGAACAAAATTATAACATGTCAAATGTCAAGCTAATAAATCAAACATAATAATAACAACAACAACAACAACAACAACAACAATAATAATAAGTAAAAAGCTAACCATGTAAGCGTGTTTACCCATAAAACAGAATTGAAATATAGAAATAAAACTAACAAAATATTGTTATTTTATTGCAAAGCATTATTCATAAACCCTTAAAAAGTTTGAAATGTCAAAGTAACCAAACAACCAATCATTAAATGTAGCAATAAAAAAACCCACAAACGCAAATGTATATACCGGAAAAACACGACCGGCATGTTCAAAAAGAAAATAAAAACAAAAACTGTTTTAAAAGTGACGACAGCATATCTAGTTTTCCTTTTTTAGAATTAATAGATTGTGTTAGACTGTTATCTCTAGAATTGTCACATGAAACATGTTTTTATTTGGATTTATTACTTGAATTTGCAACAGGCGGATCATCAACGTCATATATGTCTCCAAGTTTTCTCTTTAAATTGGATTGTGGAGAACTCTGACGGTTTGTTTCAACATCTGAAATTAGAGTTATGCAATGGTTGTACACAAATAATGATATAAAAATTAGAAATAAGTTAAAATAAACGTTATTTTAATGCCACTCTTGAGCTGGTTGAATGTACACAATAGTTACAAGAATAATGACTTATTTTATCAGTTTGAAAAAGAATTATAAAAACGTAAAAATATATATAGTTGGAACAAAAAATGGAAATAATAATAACAAAACTGGTCAAGTTCAATCTTTGCTATTGAGTTAAATGGTGTTCGTTCTAGAAAATCCTCATTCATCGTGCAAACGGACGATGATGAAATTGACCTTTGAGTTGAGGAAGACAACGCACATCCTTGTTCAATCTAGCTTTTAAATAATGATATAAAATTTAGAAATAAGTTAAAATAAATGTTAGTGGTAGACAAACAACCAATATAAAAAAAATGTTTGATGTTATAACCTTTGTTTATAGACTTTAATAGCAAGAATGTCTTCATTGATAAAAAGCTTAGACACATAGTAGTTGTTTAAGACCCAAGGTGCCTCTAAATATAACAAAATATAAATAATTAATTTATCTTCAAATCCATTTCAAATTTAAATCCTATTATTTTAGCAATACATAACCTCTAAACCTAGTATATAATTTGAATATGACATAATTTTTTAATATGATATTCATTTTAAATATTATTGTAATTTTAACAATAATAATAGTGGGGTAACTTTCCCTAATGATCATAATATTATTATAGTGTGACAACAGGGACAACCGTAGTCTCCAAATTTGAAGAGTGCGATAACGTAACACATAAGAAAGTCAATGTGATAAAAAAGTTATTGTAATTTTGCATCTAAATGTTGACATTTGTGTTCAACAAAACTGCAGAGATAATATTTTTCAAACGATTTGTATACATTCACTTTGTTCGTGTTTTATTTATGTCAGTTTTATTAATTAGTAGAAACTAAAAAAAACCTATTCCCATCAATTTAATGAAATAACAAAATCTTTTTTTTTTTTTGTCTTAGTCTTTCGATTAACCCGTTTTTTTTTAATTCTACTAATTTGTTACTTATACATATTCTTGATTATGATTGAACTATATACAAATATTTATTCTTAATTCAAATAATAAGTTAATCATCATTAAATGATAAATGATAAGTTAATTATCCTCTGTATATTATACTTTGTATTCCTTGTTATATAGTTATTAACTCTTAATTATTTTTTCTTTTGTTTTATCAGCAGTTATAAGTTATAATACCTGTTCAAATATAATATAACAGCTTAATACTTTGTAAATTAAATTTAGATGCAAGCATTAAGATTATTCACATATTTGTTTTATTTTATTCTTTGATTAACCAGTGTATCACACGGGTTCTAACCTAGTATCTAACCATATATTTATATAAATATATAGTCGATTCTTTTTATATAAAATATAACTTTTATAAAACGTAAAACAATTGATTTGTTATTCTCAAATGAAGTTACAACGGCCTTTGAAGAAGACATAATGTTGTTGTATTGATAATAATATTTTGAGAGCATAAAATGATGAATAATAATAGGTAATTTGTTAATAATAATCGTTAAGAGTATAAATTGGTAATTTGTTAAATTTGAAAGTAAAATAATTATGGTAATTGAAGATAATTTGGGAATTTGAAATTCAAAAGTTGAAATAAAATATATGAATTTTGAGTGCAATTAGTTATAAAATCACGGTTTATTTAGTTAAGAATTATAGAAAATTTGAATATTAAATAATATGATTACCGAGAAATAGGTAAATATTTATTGAATGAGGAAAACAAAAACCTGAAGATTTTGGTTATTTTTAAAATGAATTCGATTTCCAAGTTAAATTAACAATTAGTTTGGGGATAAATAATTTATAAATTTTGGGAATCTCATAAATATTTTGATCACAACAGCAATTGTTTGATAGTTGTTAAATATTTTATTCTCACAATTTCAATTGCCAATTAACATTTAGACAATTTTTTGAAATGTCTACATTTTTGCAATTAACTTAAAATATGACGTTTTTTATATGATCTTTTATTGATATCCGTATTTTAGTATATGATTTTGTTGGAGTATGTCTTTTTAATGATTGATCAAAAGTCAAAATGTAGGATTTGGAAAGTTGTTAACAAAAAAGTTTTCAACTTTGGATGATGAAAGAGTCTTTTCCTTAATATTGATTTTTGAATATAAATTTAATAAAAAAATATTAAAAATTGCCATGTGGCATTTTGAAGAGATGTTGTGAATTATAAAAAAGGAAGGTTTGGTAAAATCCATTCTTTTATTATATAGGTAGATTAATAAGATTTTATTATAAACCAGGGAATCTAGAGAGACTTTGTTTATTATTGAATGAAGAAGAAGTCTTTTATGTTCATACATAAGACTATATATATATAAGAATATAACCACCAACTAACTACCATAACTACCATACACACATAATGTATATATGATTTTATAACACTCCCCCTCAGATATATATTACCGTTCATTATACACTATTAACAACATGCTTCAGGATGATGTTAATTAGGTACTTCAGGACTTATGAATAAACTGACACTTCTGGATCAGTTATGCTGCCTCGTTAAAAACCTTACTAAGAAAACCCAATGGGACTAAACTTAGTCAAGGAAAAGAGTACAACGTGTATAGTGCTCCCCCTCAATTTAACTAACATCTTTCAATCTTTGAAGTCCGATCATTTGTGATAACTTCTCGAAACTGCTTCTAGGTAAAGATTTTGTGAATAAGTCAGCTAGATTGTCACTTGACTTGATCTAACGAACTTCAATTTCCCATTCTTTCTGCAAGTTATATGTTGAGAAGAACTTTGGCTTGATGCGCTTTGTTCTGTCACATTTTATGTAGCCTTCTTTAATTTGAGCTATACAAGCAACATTGTCTTCATGTATAACCGCCGGCTCTTTCTTGATTTGTTCTAATCCGCATGCTTCTTGTATGTGATTAATCATTAACCTTAACCATACGTATTCTTGACAGGCATCATATAGTGCTATCAGTTCCGCATGATTTGAAGATGTTGCTGTAAGTGTTTGCTTAGTTGACTTCCATGAAATTGTGGTGCCACCATAAGTAAAAAATTAACTTGTTTGAGATCTTGCTTTATGTGGATCTAAGTCTTGTGTCTCGCGAAGATATCGAAATATATGTTTTATTCCAGTCCAGTGTCTACGTGTTGGATCCGAGCTGTATCTTGCTAGTACAAGTACCGCGAATGAAATATCAGGTCACGTGCTATTTGCAAGATACATAAGAGCATCGATTGTGTTTAAGTATGGTACTTATGGACCAAGTACTTCTTCTCCCTCTTCTTGAGGGCGGTATGGATCTTTATGTGGATCCAACGGTCAATGAACCATAGGTACTTTTAGGGCTCAAATTTTCAGTATCCTAAGCAAAGGATATGTTCAGGATAACTTCAGGATACAGTATCCTCCCAAGCAACAGGTATCTTTGATATATCGTTATACTAACAGTTCAACTGTCTTTCTTTGGTTTTTACCAGCTCATACAACTTCACATGATCTCCTAAAGATTCGGATCACTAAGCAGCTGTTATACATGGGACTTTTTGGTATCCTGAAATGCGGTATATTCAGGATAACTTAAGGATGCGGTATCCTCCAAACGACAAGAAACGGTCAACAATTAATAAAGCATTAAAGATTGTAGATGTTGGAGGGAGTTACAACTCGTTTATAACAATGATATGCAAGCCATAACCGCTCTAAGATCATAATCAGGACAATTAATGCTCTTTATTAACAATTAATGCTCTTTATTGCTAGTTATTATCTAGTGATCCTTCTTGTAACTATAAATAGGAGCTGTTTAGATCATATAGGACACAACTTACACTCTAGCTATAGCATTACTCTATAAACACGATCTAAAGAAGAAAGCTCCAAACACTTGTAACCTTTTTCGATTATTAATAACTGGTGGTGATAGTTTTCACCGCCCGGGGTTTTTTTCTTGTTATCCTCAGGATAACGGGTTTTTTCCTCGCAACAAATCCTTGTGTCATTGCATTTACGTTCATTTCTATCAAGCACCTAAACCTCACTTAATAATTTGGTTACGAAATTACTCTTGTTGATTTTTACCCAAAACAATTTGGCGCCCACCGTGGGGCTATCGGTGCTTCAATCTTTCAAAACCGTTTATTTCATTCTCCATCACCTTCATCCTTTCATCATGTCTTGGCAACCAAAAACCAGCTCCATTTTTGCTCCAGTGGTCACCGCTGCTTCAAGTGTTAACCTTAGTCCTCCACCAGTCCCGAAGAAGAACACTCAACCCAGAGGAGAACTTCCACCGTACCCGGGAACCTTTACACGGGCAGATCTGGTTATATTTAACAATGACATTTTTTCTTTGATGAAACAGGTCAAAACTCACATGGAGCAGCAAGATAAAACCAACTCAAGGTTATTCAAGGAAATTGAAGGGATCAAAAAGAAACCAGGGCAGAAGAATACTCCAATCATGCCAAGTGATAGAACCGAGCCCCGGTACGGAAGCGTGAATAATGGTTGTTATTAACGGTGGAGCTCGGATCTGAGCAAGGATCGAATCGTATTCACTCTTGAATGGTATATGGACATGTAATCGAAACACAAATAAAGAAGTGATAGTATGATTTCATTAGTCAAAGATTGTCATACAAAGCACTCATACATACAATAAAGATCAGCCACCTCCGGGAGAGCTCATCCCGGAGGCGGCGGCTCTCTCCTAGGGATAAAACCCTAGATCTCACCAAATACAAAATACACTCATGCTAGACAAATTAGCAAATACATCTATTTATACTAATCTAGCATGTCTTGGTCTTCAAGCCATCCACCCTTCGTTGAGACCAAAAATATTAATTATTTTTCACCCATAATTATAATAATTCGATGCGTCGGTCTAAAATATAAGTCCCAACAATCCCCCCTTAGACCGATGCCATCGAATTTCAACTCTATGTGATCAGCAAATAATCTTCCATTCTTAAAATCCGTTTCTTTCCTTGTAAGTCATCTTCAAACCTTTCCTTTGCTAGGTATGCTCGATGAGTGTCTTCGAGCAGATTTTACTTGGAATATATTCTCTTTCGAAGAATACATATTCCCTTTGAGTAAGCTTCATTCCTCTTGACTTGTTCAAGCTTTGCTCGAATAAGTCCATCGAGCAAGCTTATTCTTCTTGATGTCTTCAGCTTTTCTTATTCAGCAATCTTTAGCATGCTCGGATGTAAATCTTGCTCGGTAGCTGAACTGTGCTCGAAGTCTTTGCTTTGATTCACGTGACATCCTCTTAATGCATCCATGCTCGTCCCCATGTGCTCGATCATCCTGTGCTCGTAACACTTGGTTAGAACTTGTATGATCAAGCTGTTTGCTCGATTGGCAATCCATGCTTGATAGAAGAATACTCTTGCTCGTTGAACTGTAGCTTGCTCGAAGCCTTTAACACTTAGAAGAATCAGCCATTTAAGGTTCAGAACCTTGCTCGAAGTAGTAAATCATGCTCGATCGTACCATACTCACAAACAATGAAACATCTCTAAAGAATCTTGGATTATTGATCAACTTTTCCTTAACTTGAGTCTTCTCACTTGATTTGAAGCAAACAATTTGCAATGAAATTCAAGAATTTTTACTCCCCCAATTTCGTTGCAATTGTCTTTGAAAAATGTGTCTTCAAATCAAGTATGGGTGAAAACATGAAACTCTTCAATTTCAACAATCTTTGTGGTTGATAGTTGACGTTTGACTTGGTCAACTTATGAAATGATCCGGAAAAATCAACCATCTTGATCTTGTAAGCACCTTGTTGAAGTTGTGAAGTTTTGGTGAATTTTGCCGAATTTTTGCTCAAAAATCTTCAAAAATGACCAAAATGATCCTCGTTGACCCGACACGGTCAACAGCTGAGTTGACCAGAAAAGTCACTTCCAAACAATCATTCAAACTTGGGCAAACATTTTTCGTTAAAAGCACATGGTCAAAACGTCAACGGATAAGCCAATATTAAGTATTTTCTTCATCTTGGCCCGTTTGACTTTAGAAAGTCACCTCAATCAAAAAATCCAAAAGTTTCTTCAAAACTTGTAATTCAATCACGAGCATGGATTATCGGTTCACGAGCACACATAAGTCAAAGTCCCTTCACGAGCATACTACCAATTTTTTTTTTACTACGCGAGCATGGACCATGCTCGAGACCTTGCTCGAAAAAACACAGTATTTTTCTGTAGTTACTCGAGCATGTTAGATGGCTTGCTCGAAGCCTTGCTCGAAAATACTTGTCTTTTTCTCTGTCATCGAGCATGCTCGAGACCATGCTCGAAAATACTTAGTTTTTCTCTTTTCCTGAGCATGCTCAAAAGCAAAAGTGTGCTCGAAAACACTTGTCTTTTTCTTCTCTTTTCATGGGCATGCTTAGGAGCCAAAGTGTGCTCGAAGAGGGTTCGCTCAAGTAAAACAAGGTGTGCACGACACCAAAGTGTGCTCGAAAGCACTTGTATTTTTCTTAATGATCAGGAGCAAAAGTGTGCTCGAAGAATAACAAACACACCAAGCACAATTTCATGCTCGAAATACTTGGAAAGTTTTTCAAGACATGACAGAGCTCGAGCACCTGACATGACATTTGTGCTCGACTTTGTATGCTCGAGCAATCGATAAGCTACCTTTCGAGTAACCATATCGATGCATGTGCTCGAATCCAAACTTGATGTGCTCGAAAAAGGATTATATGCTCGGGGTAAAAACTTAACTTTTTCTGCACACATACTACTCGTTTTAGCTTCAAAAACATCAGTTTCAGCACTAAAGTAAGAATTTTCAGCACCAAATTCAGCAACAGCAGCACTAAAATCAGCAGCATCAACATCTCGTTAACAGCACTTTATAATCAGCAAACAATCAGCTCGTTAACAGCATGTTTTAATCAGCAATTTCAGCACATTTTAACAGCAATTATCAGCATGCTAACAGCACTTTTAATAGCAATTTTGGCCCGTTAACAGCACGTTTTAACAGCAATTTTGGTGTTCAGGATCAGCCTTAAAAAGAAAATATACTCATTTCATCTTCAAAAAGACGCGAATACCCCTACAGAACCTGTATTACAGCAGCAATACACTTGCACCAGCTGCAAAAAGTCCATTCAGCATGTTAATAATCTATTTAGCTGCTGCATACGTTTTTAAAATTACTATTCTGCCCTTGCAGCAAGTGTTCGAGACTAAACAGCCCATAATCATTTGCTATTTGTCCTTGACTATTTGTGCAGCAACAATATCATATCAGCAACAAATATATCAGCCCATAAATGTTCGACAACAAAATTATGCAGCAACTACAGCCTTAATTGTTCGTGATTATTGCTGCAACAACTTGTTAATTAATCAAACCCACAGCAGCACCTATCCATGAATAATCAGTAGCCAACTGCTCGTGTTCAACAATTTCATCAAACAGTGCAGCAGTAGCAGCTTTACTCAAACACATATTCATTCAATAGGTATATCAGCAAACAATACAAGAGCTCGTGAAAGAATCCATCAGCAGTTCTAACTACTCGAGGACACCCTCATAACAAATCGTAAACAAACAGATATAACAGGCACTGTTTTATCTGCTCATCAACTATGCTCGAGCACAGTAAATGGCACTGTAGCAACTCAACACGTACTGTAGCAACTCGTGAACAGTAACACGGACCACTGTAGCAACCTCAAATTGTCGTTTTCCCACAAAACTTAAACATATGAACCCTAATTTCTTAGATCCAAAATTAAACGCTAATAAACTGAAATTGAACATTAAAATCTCATCAAATCATCTCACAAACATCAGTCTATCATCAATCTAGTATCAATTTCATCAAACAATCACATCGAGAACATCAAATACAAACGAGTTCGACCTAAAATGAACCGATAAATGCAGATCTGGATGAATCTGAACATAAAAATGTGAAATCGACGTTGAATCTCCGAACTAGTCATCAACTCAAGCATCAACTCACATAAGTCATCTTCAAATCATCAAATATCATCCAAATCCATGCAAAAACACACAAAACTTTAACAAACTTCAAAGTTTACTGTCCATGGCGGATTCAAGAGCGAATTGAATCAGATTCAACGGTTAGTCTGAACGATTCGGTAACCCGCTCTGATACCACTTGATAGAACCGAGCCCCTATGCGGAAGCGTGAATAATGGTCGTTATTAACGGTGGAGCTCGGATCTGAGCAAGGATCGAATCGTATTCACTCTTGAATGGTATATGGACATGTAATCGAAACACAAATAAAGAAGTGGTAGTATGATTTCATTAGTCAAAGATTGTCATACAAAGCACTCATACTTACAATAAAGATCAGCCACCTCCGGGAGAGCTCATCCCGGAGGCGGCGACTCTCTCCTAGTGATAAAACCCTAGATCTCACCAAATACAAAATACACTCATGCTAGACAAATTAGCAAATACATCTATTTATACTAGTCTAGCATGTCTTGGTCTTCAAGCCATCCACCCTTGGTTGAGACCAAAAATATTAATTATTTTTCACCCATAATTATAATAATTCGATGCGTCGGTCTAAAATATAAGTCCCAACACCAAGGGTTCTTGATTATGATTCTCCAGGATCATCTATCCTTCAGAATCCCGGATCCTTGGGGACACAACCAACAAGGATCCCGTCTCAGCAGCAATCAGGATATTGGGTGTTAGGGCACGGATTTTCAGTATCCTCAGCAGAGGTTATGTTCAGAGCAGATTCAGGATGCGGTATCCTTCAAGGTAACAAGTATCCTAATTACATTATATAACTAACATGATCTTTGCTACTTTCCATGTTTACCAGGTCAAAGATGGTTGCTTGATCACCCGAGAACTCGTACTTGCTTAGAACGTGGCCAATAGGGAAATGTGTTGATTAACAGATTTAACGGCTAATTGGAATCATTCCAAACTTTCCTAAATTATAGGCCATATTGTTAGATTTTTATTTTTGTATAAATGGAGCTCGAAACCAGATCATAGCACACACTCAAGACACACGAGACTTACTAGTACTCGCATTCTCTGTAATCACGATCAAGTTTGAGCTCCACCATTGTAATCACCTTTGTTATTAATAAACCGGTGGTGATAGTTTTCACCGCCCGGGGTTTTTTGCTTGTTATCCTAAGGATAACAGGTTTTTTCCTCGCAACAAATCCTTATGTTCAAGCACTTTTACTTTCATTTTATACAATCACCTAGTCCCGATTACTAATTTGGTTACGAAATTACCATTGTCAATTTTTGACCAAAACAATTTGGCGCCCACCGTGGGGCTAACGATGCTTTAATCCATTAATTCCGTTTATTTCATTCACCTTCATTCTCTTTACAATGGCCTTACAACCAAAAACCAGTTCAGTCTTTGCTCTGGTGGTTACTACAGCTACAAGTGTCAACCCAGGACCTCCTTCACTGTCGAAGAAAAATACTCAGCCTAGAGGAGAAATTCCACCATTCGCAGGGTCCTCCACACGGATAGACCCGGTTATTTCTAACAATGATATTTTTGCTTTGATGAAACAGGTCAAACGCACATGGAGCAGCAAGAAAAGACCAACTCAAGGCTATTCAAGGAGATTGAAGGAATCAAGAAGAAACCAGGGCATGAGGCCACTCCAATCATGCCCAGGGTCCTTGATTTTGATTCTCCAAGATCTTCTATCCTTCAGAATCCCAGATCCTTGGGGACACAATCAGCAAGGATTCCACCACAGCAGCAATCAGGATACTGGGGAGCTTTTCCTTCGGTATCCTCGGAATTACCCGGACAAACGAGGCCAGGATCCGTCAGCATGCAGCCTCGCTCAACCATGCCAGCCGGCATATTTTCATCAGAATCCCCTATGATGTCCTCAGAAGTGCATGTTGGAGATGACATCCCTATGCAGGCACCACCTTATCCTGAGGATACTATCAATGGAGGAATTAAGCATTCTGGCTCAGGATACCAAAGACCTTACCAGAATCTTGGTAACAGTTTACTTAATCCTAATTTATACACTAACCGTGGATCTATGCAGGATAAGGGGATATCTCCTGATTTAGCCAGGGAATTACAGAAAATGAAGGACATGATCTCTAGTATCCACGGGATAATCCGTCCCGTAGCCGAAGTCCCGGTGGGCAGTCACAAACTTTCCAGGTTCACTTGGCCCATATGCGACGTGGAGATCCCCAGGAAATTCCAGACGCCCAACCTGAAACTTTATGATGGCGCTACACAAATAAAGAAGTGGTAGTATGATTTCATTAGTCAAAGATTGTCATACAAAGCACTCATACATACAATAAAGATCAGCCACCTCCGGGAGAGCTCATCCCGGAGGCGGCGGCTCTCTCCTAGGGATAAAACCCTAGATCTCACCAAATACAAAATACACTCATGCTAGACAAATTAGCAAATACATCTATTTATACTAGTCTAGCATGTCTTGGTCTTCAAGCCATCCACCCTTCGTTGAGACCAAAAATATTAATTATTTTTCACCCATAATTATAATAATTCGATGCGTCGGTCTAAAATATAAGTCCCAACAATCCCCCCTTAGACCGATGCCATCGAATTTCAACTCTATGTGATCAGCAAATAATCTTCCATTCTTAAAATCCGTTTCTTTCCTTGTAAGTCATCTTCAAACCTTTCCTTTGCTAGGTATGCTCGATGAGTGTCTTCGAGCAGATTTTACTTGGAATATATTCTCTTTCGAAGAATACATATTCCCTTTGAGTAAGCTTCATTCCTCTTGACTTGTTCAAGCTTTGCTCGAATAAGTCCATCGAGCAAGCTCATTCTTCTTGATGTCTTCAGCTTTTCTTATTCAGCAATCTTTAGCATGCTCGGATGTAAATCTTGCTCGGTAACTGAACTGTGCTCGAAGTCTTTGCTTTGATTCACGTGACATCCTCTTAATGCATCCATGCTCGTCCCCATGTGCTCGATCATCCTGTGCTCGTAACACTTGGTTAGAACTTGTATGATCAAGCTGTTTGCTCGATTGGCAATCCATGCTTGATAGAAGAATACTCTTGCTCGTTGAACTGTAGCTTGCTCGAAGCCTTTAACACTTAGAAGAATCAACCATTTAAGGTTCAGAACCTTGCTCGAAGTAGTAAATCATGCTCGATCGTACCATACTCACAAACAATGAAACATCTCTAAAGAATCTTGGATTATTGATCAACTTTTCCTTAACTTGAGTCTTCTCACTTGATTTGAAGCAAACAATTTGCAATGAAATTCAAGAATTTTTACTCCCCAATTTCGTTGCAATTGTCTTTGAAAAATGTGTCTTCAAATCAAGTATGGGTGAAAACATGAAACTCTTCAATTTCAACAATCTTTGTGGTTGATAGTTGACGTTTGACTTGGTCAACTTATGAAATGATCCGGAAAAATCAACCATCTTGTTCTTGTAAGCACCTTGTTGAAGTTGTGAAGTTTTGGTGAATTTTGCCGAATTTTTGCTCAAAAATCTTCAAAAATGACCAAAATGCCCCCGTTGACCCGACACGGTCAACAGCTGAGTTGACCAGAAAAGTCACTTCCAAACAATCATTCAAACTTGGGCAAACATTTTTCGTTAAAAGCACATGGTCAAAACGTCAACGGATAAGCCAATATTAAGTATTTTCTTCATCTTGGCCCGTTTGACTTTAGAAAGTCACCTCAATCAAAAAATCCAAAAGTTTCTTCAAAACTTGTAATTCAATCACGAGCATGGATTATCGGTTCACGAGCACACATAAGTCAAAGTCCCTTCACGAGCATACTACCAATTTTTTTTTTACTACGCGAGCATGGACCATGCTCGAGACCTTGCTCGAAAAAACACAGTATTTTTCTGTAGTTACTCGAGCATGTTGGAGGGCTTGCTCGAAGCCTTGCTCGAATATACTTGTCTTTTTCTCTGTCATCGAGCATGCTCGAGACCATGCTCGAAAATACTTAGTTTTTCTCTTTTCCTGAGCATGCTCAAAAGCAAAAGTGTGCTCGAAAACACTTGTCTTTTTCTTCTCTTTTCATGGGCATGCTTAGGAGCCAAAGTGTGCTCGAAGAGGGTTCGCTCAAGTAAAACAAGGTGTGCACGACACCAAAGTGTGCTCGAAAGCACTTGTATTTTTCTTAATGATCAGGAGCAAAAGTTTGCTCGAAGAATAACAAACACACCAAGCACAATTTCATGCTCGAAATACTTGGAAAGTTTTTCAAGACATGACAGAGCTCGAGCACCTGACATGACATTTGTGCTCGACTTTGCATGCTCGAGCAATCGATAAGCTACCTTTCGAGTAACCATATCGATGCATGTGCTCGAATCCAAACTTGATGTGCTCGAAAAAGGATTATATGCTCGGGGTAAAAACTTAACTTTTTCTGCACACATACTACTCGTTTTAGCTTCAAAATCATCAATTTCAGCACTAAAGTAAGAATTTTCAGCACCAAATTCAGCAACAGCAGCACTAAATCAGCAGCATCAACATCTCTTTAACAGCACTTTATAATCAGCAAACAATCAGCTCGTTAACAGCATGTTTTAATCAGCAATTTCAACACATTTTAACAGCAATTTTCAGCATGCTAACAGCACTTTTAATAGCAATTTTGGCCCGTTAACAGCACGTTTTAACAGCAATTTTGGTGTTCAGGATCAGCCTTAAAAAGAAAATATACTCATTTCATCTTCAAAAAGACGCGAATACCCCTACAGAACCTGTATTACAGCAGCAATACACTTGCACCAGCTGCAAAAAGTCCATTCAGCATGTTAATAATCTATTTAGCTGCTGCATACGTTTTTACAATTACTATTCTGCCCTTGCAGCAAGTGTTCGAGACTAAACAGCCCATAATCATTTGCTATTTGTCCTTGACTATTTGTGCAGCAACAATATCATATCAGCAACAAATATATCAGCCCATAAATGTTCGACAACAAAATTATGCAGCAACTACAGCCCTTAATTGTTCGTGATTATTGCTGCAACAACTTGTTAATTAATCAAACCCACAGCAGCACCTATCCATGAATAATCAGTAGCCAACTGCTCGTGTTCAACAATTTCATCAAACAGTGCAGCAGTAGCAGCTTTACTCAAACACATATTCATTCAACAGGTATATCAGCAAACAATACAAGAGCTCGTGAAAGAATCCATCAGCAGTTCTAACTACTCGAGGACACCCTCATAACAAATCGTAAACAAACAGATATAACAGGCACTGTTTTATCTGCTCATCAACTATGCTCGAGCACAGTAAATGGCACTGTAGCAACTCAACACGTACTGTAGCAACTCGTGAACAGTAACACGGACCACTGTAGCAACCTCAAATTGTCGTTTTCCCACAAAACTTAAACATATGAACCCTAATTTCTTAGATCCAAAATTAAACGCTAATAAACTGAAATTGAACATTAAAATCTCATCAAATCATCTCACAAACATCAGTCTATCATCAATCTAGTATCAATTTCATCAAACAATCACATCTAGAACATCAAATACAAACGAGTTCGACCTAAAATGAACCGATAAATGCAGATCTGGATGAATCTGAACATAAAAATGTGAAATCGACGTTGAATCTCCGAACTAGTCATCAACTCAAGCATCAACTCACATAAGTCATCTTCAAATCATCAAATATCATCCAAATCCATGCAAAAACACACAAAACTTTAACAAACTTCAAAGTTTACCGTCCATGACGGATTCAAGAGCGAATTGAATCAGATTCAACGGTTAGTCTGAACGATTCGGTAACCCGCTCTGATACCACTTGATAGAACCGAGCCCCTATGCGGAAGCGTGAATAATGGTCGTTATTAACGGTGGAGCTCGGATCTGAGCAAGGATCGAATCGTATCACTCTTGAATGGTATATGGACATGTAATCGAAACACAAATAAAGAAGTGGTAGTATGATTTCATTAGTCAAAGATTGTCATACAAAGCACTCATACATACAATAAAGATCAGCCACCTCCGGGAGAGCTCATCCCGGAGGCGGCGACTCTCTCCTAGGGATAAAACCCTAGATCTCACCAAATACAAAATACACTCATGCTAGACAAATTAGCAAATACATCTATTTATACTAGTATAGCATGTCTTGGTCTTCAAGCCATCCACCCTTGGTTGAGACCAAAAATATTAATTATTTTTCACCCATAATTATAATAATTAGATGCATCGGTCTAAAATATAAGTCCCAACACCAAGGGTTCTTGATTATGATTCTCCAGGATCATCTATCCTTCAGAATCCCGGATCCTTGGGGACACAACCAACAAGGATCCCGTCTCAACAGCAATCAGGATATTGGGTGTTAGGGCGCGGATTTTCAGTATCCTCAGCAGAGGTTATGTTCAGAGCAGATTCAGGATGCGGTATGCTCCAAGGTAACAAGTATCCTAATAACATTATATAACTAACATGATCTTTGCTACTTTCCATGTTTACCAGGTCAAAGATGGTTGCTTGATCACCCGAGAACTCGTACTTGCTTAGAACGTGGCCAATAGGGAAATGTGTTGATTAACAGATTTAACGGCTAATTGGAATCATTCCAAACTTTCCTAAATTATAGGCCATATTGTTAGATTT